>NW_020525757.1:327500-508460 GCF_003368295.1 Carassius auratus
TTTTAAAAAGTATACAGATAACTGTTATATATGCCAACAAGATAAATAATAACCATATTACATATACAGATTATTTCCATAAATAGGCTATATTACATAATATTCCTGCTATGAAGCTAAAGTTTTTTTATGAAAATGCACTGATAAGGAACTGCATTTGTGAGTTTTCCATGCATTAATTTGTATTTGTATTTGAATTCGAGAAGGAAGCAGTGGCCTCAGGCTCATATTTCCTTTTCAGAACGATGAGCTGATAACCTCTCTATAAGCATTTAACGGTCAGTTGTGTCAGATGAGGATCACTGTATATCAGCTCACATCAGGTAAGATATTTATGGTTGTGATGTGATTCAGACACTGCAGCATGTGCTGATATGTGTTCATGGACTGTGATTTGTGTGTAGTTACAGTTGTGTGGTTTGGGATCTTACTGTAAACCCTTACTGTAAGATACTTATAAAATTATAATATTGCATTACTCCATAAAAAGTAACTAATTAAGCTATGTAGTTACTTTTTAATGGAAGGTAATGCATTACAGTACATAAATTTTGCTTTACCTTTCGTCACCTGGGTGTGTTTTTTTGTACTTTTATTTATCTTTTCCATTCACACCAAAAGTGATAATTAATAAGCCTCAGACCGAAGGAGGTGCCTCTGCTGGTTTCTTTCAATACAGGGACAGGAGAAATGTCAGTAACGATTACATTTTAATAATTTACTGATAAATGAATGCTGACACTGATTTATCCCCACACTAATGAGGCACCAGTATGCTTGTTACAGATTACATGACCTGAGAATATTGTTTTCCATTTGAACTGGTTCGTTTGAAATTATACATTTCAAATCCCAGGGATCCTGGAAAATATTATGTTATGTTTCACACTGTTTGTGCTTAACCAAGAGTTACTGTTATTATTCGCATATTTGACCGTGACAATAGTGATGACTAGATAAACTCAAGACCACATTTAGATTTTAACCACTGAAAATGGGTAGAATACAACCATTTGGACATGGAGCTACTCTGAGATCCCAATATCCCTAGGATTAATCCATTCAGCGCCTTCCAAATGAAGATTCCACGAGAAAAGTTTCTAAAGGAAACAGTATCTAAAATCATATTAAGACAACTTTAATATTTCTTGAGTTACAGCATGCAAATATTGTAAAAAATAAAATAAAAATAAAGAAACTTTATGATACCCAAACAACTTTTTCCTAATTGTTTTGCTAGAGGGAATCAACATGAATTTCTAGTTTCAGCATTACTTATCCTTTAGACTTTTTGTTTTGAATACAGTAAGTATTAGTTCTCTGTCTGGTCGAATCATCTAATTTGCGTGTTCAGAGGATTATACGTCTAAAATAGGTTAAAACGGTCTTTATGTCTGTCGTCTCCCAGTTTTAAATTTGGTTAGGATTTTAATATCGTCTCGTGTGTGACCAGACTAGAGTCTGCTTGGA
The DNA here is from genome assembly GCF_003368295.1 of Carassius auratus. Classification (NCBI taxonomy): domain Eukaryota; kingdom Metazoa; phylum Chordata; class Actinopteri; order Cypriniformes; family Cyprinidae; genus Carassius; species Carassius auratus. Next base: position 328,971 of record NW_020525757.1, read on the forward strand.
TGGTTGAGAATTGTTTTGTGAAAGTTTAGATGTTATTTAGCATGAACTAATATAAAGATACTTATATATATGATTACATTACTGTCTCTAGCTTATGTTGCCTTTGCCTTTATTGCATCTACTATTCTGTTGTAATCAAGGTAAGAACATGGATGAGACTTAAAATGTCCATCTTATCAATGAAGAAGAAGTCAATGCTGGGATTAGTAATGACAGGTCATGTAGAGCTGAGGAAAAAACAAAACACTAAATTAATGATCAGTATTCAGCAGCTGGAGTCCTCGGCTTAAAAATGACCAAACCTGATAAGAATGACTTATGATTACATGAAGGGGATACTATTAAATATTTAAGTATAATATTCCTGCTAGAAAGCAAAAATAGTATATGTAAATTCACTGACAAGGAACTGCATTTATTTGTATTTGAATTTGAGAAGGAAACAGTGGACTCTGGCTCATATTTCCTTTTCAGAAGGATGAGCTGATAACCTCTCTATAAGCATTTCAAAACAGATATTTGAACACTTTTGTGTCAGATGAGGATCACTGTATATCAGCTCCCATCAGGTGAGATCTTCATGGTTATGATGTGATTCAGACACTGCAGCATGTGCTGATATGTGTTCATGGACTGTGATTTGTGTGTAGTTACAGTTGTGTGGTTTGGGATCTTACTGTAGGCCCTTTGACATTTACATTTTTATTCTAAGATGATTCATATATGATCACTTCTGTCACTCACCTGTAATATTCAGTGTTGTGGAAAGTTACTTTTAAATGTATCATAATATTGCATTGATCCCATAAAAAAAGTAACTTATTCAGCTATGTAGTTACTTTTTTAATGGAAGATGATGCATTATATTAGTTTTGTGTTATCTTTGTTCACCTGGGCTGCGTGTGTGTGTGTGTGTTTTTTCTTTCACACCAAAAGTGAAATTAATAAATTAATAAGCCTCAGGCTGAAAGAGTTGCATCTGCCGATTTCTTTCCATAGTGGGACAGGAGAAATACCAGTGTAACTTGCGTTACTCATTTGAAAAAGGAACATTGTACATTTAAATATAATGTGTTACTTTACTAGGCACTTAAAAAAGTAACCTGATTAACATGCTTTACTTGAAATGTGTTTTCTAAATCACGTCATCCTTTATTTCTTCATGCTCCGCCAATAAATGATTCATACTCTCTGCAATTATAAATGATTTCTATAATTTAAATTAATAAATGCAGTGGAAATGCTCCACACACACACACACACACACACACACACACACACACACACACACACACACACACACACACACACACAACCTGAAATCAACTGCAAAGCTGTTTGTTGTTTTTGTTTCCCCGTCTGAACAGATGATACACTAGATAAATACACTGACTGTCAAACAGGCAATGGCTTTCTTTCACACAGGTGAGTGTGTGTGTATGTATGCATGTTAGTATCGACTGATTGATTGTCATGATTAGTATGTGAAGGTTGCTTTACACTGACCTGAAACATTTATAAGAAAAACTGTGGTCACATGATGCATGTAGGATTGTATTTCTTTTTACAGGTTTTTTAAGAGTGCCGATCTCTGTGATGCTGTGTAAGTATAAACCATGAGTTTCGCTAGTTGCTTTTTTTGTTAAAAATGTATGTACAACTTCACGTGTCTTGATCAGCCTTCTGTATGTACTTCTGTATGTTGATCTTGTTTGGGATCTTATATATTTAACTTATAACTTATACTAATTAAGTTTAATGTTTGACTTAACATATTATTCTGGTCATCTCTTTTTCATCTTCCTCCATTAGTGAACAGACAGCAGTCAATTCATTCACTGACAGCTAGTGGACTCCTACTCTGATTGCTCTGATTCGGTTAAAATATATGAAAAATATGAGTTTTTGAGTTTTTTCTTCTTCTTGCCTTAATGGCTGAATGTAACTCTATCCCTGACTTCATTTACTGTTCACCACAGGCAGTCTTTAATAATGTATTGCTGCTATTAATGTGATAAACAGCCAAGAGTTGATTTTTTTTTCTTTCATGGAAGAATATCTTGATCATTCTTTTCTATATAACCGCTGTAGTTGAAAACCAAAGCTATAAAGCTCCGAAATATTCTCAAGTTGTGATGTTGAAATATTGTGATAGCTTCAGTTTCTAATCATCCAGACTTGTGTGATATAGAGTTGGGAATATATATTTGGACACTGACACATGTCATAATTTCAGGAAAATGGCTAAAGTAAAATTCAATCTGTCCCTTTAAGTAAAAGCCTGATATGGCAGTTTTTATGTTGTTTTAGTTTTATGTGTTTGGTCTGTTGTCTGCTATGAAACATGCATTAATTTGTATTCATTATATTTTTCCCAGACATCTTGTCCTGTATGACTGTCACACAAGTGTCAGTCACAGCTGGTATGTAACTGTAAATGTGAAGATCTGATAATATAAATTGCATACTAATACTGTGTGTATTTCTGAAGGATACTGTATGTGAAGGGCTGCTAGTAATGTTCATGAACTATAGGCTATAACTCAAGATTAGTTATGTCAATGCTAAATAAAAAGAGGTCATTATTTTCATTTCAGCTGAGGTCTCTGACCCCTGCTACAGCTACAGTGTGCTGGACGATCCTTGGAGAGTTAGCAGTAATCGATATGCTTCTGTCATATATTGTGACCAGGATGTCACCTGGAGCGGCTGGTATCGGTTCTTCATTAACAACATTAGCACTCATATCCCAGACACATGTGTTGACACCTACAGCTGTGGCACAAATCTCCCAATGTGGATTAATGGTAGATACCCAACAGTTGGGGATGGAATCGTCTCTATGCAAGTCTGCACTACCTGGAGCTACTGCTGCTTTCATACGCATTACATTAGAGTCAAAGCCTGCCCAGACAATTATTATGTCTATGAGTTGGTTCGTCCATATGGCTGTCATTTTGCATACTGTGCAGGTAATTATATTCACTCAAGCTCTTTGTTTTATTTGTGTCTTTGTTCACTGGTATTCATCAATCAATATTGTTTCAGTCCCTCCTAACATCAGCAGCATTACTACAGTCGCACCAGAGACGAGCTCAGCTGGTAAACTAGTCGGATTTATTGATTCCTCTGTTTTCTGAGTTTTGACTGAATGTTTGTGGATCTGTAGAACTATAATATAGATCGGTGTTTGTGTCTCTAGATAAAGATGAGGGATAAAAGAGAAATTTAGTTTACTATTCATCCACACTTTCAGATGTTAGCAGCATTAATAGCATTGATGACAAATAAAAACATTTGTGGATATTAGGAGGAATTATGTTTTCTCAGTTTCTGTGTGGTTGACTTTTAAAAAGATTGTTTGACATATTAGTCACTTTTAGAATTTAGTTTCACATACAGTTTCAGTTTGTTCCCCACACTCAGATGCATTGGTTATTTATGACCCTTGTTTTATTTAAAAAAAAATAATTCACATTTTTTTTTTTTGCTGTTTTGCTTTATTATCTGTCTTTATTCTGTCATTGCAGTAATAAATATAACACTGCAAGAAGGATGCACTGTAAGTTCCTAAAGCTTCTATCAATAATAGTGTAAAGAGCAGTGTAATATGATGTGCATTGGCAGATATTTAACATATGAGTTTGTTTCTCTACCTATAGCTGATTTGTGCACAAGCTAATTTTTGTTAGCTCACAGAGTGGGGTTTATTTACTGTATAAAGCTCAGTTGTGTGTTTTCAGAGTCAGACCTCTGGAGGATGTTTACAAAACCTTCTTGAGCAGATCGAGAATATTACAGCTCAAGTGCTTCCTTTGAGTGTGAGTTTTAAAGAGAAAAATATTAAAATAATAATGTTACATGATTTCTCTGTTGAAATGTGTATATACAGTAACTGTATTTCTCTAATCAATACATTAGACTGTGACAAACATTTTGATGATGGCCTTCAATGCTTCAGAAAAGATTTTAGAGTCATCATCATCAGCAAACCCAGCTGAACTAGCCTCCTATGGAAACCTTGTGTTAAAAAGCAGCGAGAGACTCATTTCTACATTAGTGAAGCAGACCGACACAAATGACAGTGTCAGTTTTACTCTTGCTGCTGTAGGTAAGTGGAGGCATGATTAAACTATCATTGATGACTGAGATTATATACAGTATGATGTCAGTGACTTGATTTAGTCTGGAGAGCAGCAGTGGGTCAGACAGCAACACATGAGCTTCAGTAACTATTTTAATTTAATGTTGACCTTCAGATGACATACATTAATAATTACTGTAATTGTATCACACTGGAGGGATTCCCCAAAGCGTCCTCGACGCAGTGTCTCGTTCCTTCGAGGAACCAGGCTTACATACGTTACCTTAGACATTTTCTTTTTCTTTTGTGCTAATTGAATGAATGAATGCATCAATGAATTGGACTTTCATAAAAAAAGGAAGAAAGAAAAACAAATATAAATGACAGAAGAATATATCTGCTTTGTATTTAATCAGAGGGTCAAGTCTTTATGGTTGGACCACAGGTCCCCTTTGAGAAAATCCCTCGACTTGACACAACAAATTCTTCTATGGACATCGATCTCATTGGGATCGCCAAGAACAGCAAAGAAAGTACGTTTATGTGATTTATAAAAATATAAAAATGATAGAGATGTGTCGTATCATCACCACTAAACCACCTTTCCTTTACTGTTTTTATGTAGTATTGCATGTACGCTTCTGTTTCACAGGATCAGCTGCGGTGGCTTTCATGAGCTACAACACAATGGAGAATCTACTGAAGCCAGACTTCTTCAACACATCATCTGACACGGTTAAAACCATGATGTCCACTGTGATCTCAGCTACTCTTCCCAAAACCACCAACACTGAGCTCACCAAACCAGTCAACTTCACTCTCAAACACATCAGAGTGAGAGACTCGAATGTGTTTCTGTCCAACCTGAGCGCTGACGAACACCTGAACACTTCTAATATTCAGTGTTTTAATATGATGATATTTCTTTTTTTTTTACTTCTCACATACAAAATCTGTACTTGCCACATGATTTCTGAAAGCTGACATTCAAACAGCAGAAGTACACATTATCTGCCTTTGACTCTTTACAATATACAACACGCAATGTACTGTAACACACAACAAACTAACAGCAATTAATATTAAGGCAAAGTTGATTTCAAATGTTTGCTTTGAGATGTGTTTTTAATATTTTGAATGCAGTGCTTCATTTTTTCAAGAGATGTGAGGCATTTTGCATTTTTTGTGTGTGGTTCTTGAGTTTGTGCGTAAAGCTTTGAAAAAAAAAGAGTCTCTAAATAGCTGAGAAAACTGTCATATAATATTAAATAACATTAATGTTCATGATTGTTTTTGCAGGACTCTGATCCCAGCGGTTCTCTGTCCTGTGTGTACTGGAATATCAGCGAGTGGATTGTAGATGGTTGTTCTGTTTTAAAGACCAACAGCAGCTACACTGTGTGTTCCTGTGTTCACCTCTCAACATTTGCTCTCATCATGCAAACCAGCCGTCCAGCAGAGGTACAAGAACATTTCTAGTGAGCACTGTAGAAGTGCACTGATTTGGCACTCATTATTCTGACGTTTTCTCAGAGTGACTCACGGCTGGATCTGTTGAATTTGGTGTGTGTGATCGTGGGGCTGGTGTTCTTCAGTTTGGCTCTGTTGACCTTTGCCCTTTGTCGGTGGAGTTCTGGAGTAAATAATGTGGCTCGAATCAACATCTGCATCAGTCTTCTGCTGGCTCACCTTCTGTTCCTGCTCACACAGAGGTTCTTGAGCCTTATACGGCCTCAGCAGGTGAGAATGATGCCTGATTTCACCAAGTACAACATGTTCCTGGATCAACCAGTCAGAACTGAGGGGCAACATTTCAGGAAACATCTGTTTTAGGCTTGTGATCAGGGTCAGATGCTTCTACACCCTTGTTAATCAGATGGGTAGGGTTAGGGATTGAATTAAGCCTATTTTTGGAAAGTAATGTTGATCCATGATCAACAAAAGATGCTTATCCAGGAACATGTCTTACTTGGAAAAATCACAGTGACCGATGAAGTAGCACTACGCACGTCCACATGTTTTGTTGACCCTGGGACAACATTTTAATACAAAAATGTAGTCTTGACCATATCTATACACTTAAACTTAACCTTACCAGTGAGTAATCCCTAAAATCAAAGGAAATGATAGATGAATGACACTGATGTACAAGCACCAAACACTGAAACTATAAACTGTTTTTTAAATGTGATTGGTTAATCACAATGTTGTTTCAGGGTCAGCAAAGTTGTTGATCCAGGAACATGTCGCATTTGGTAAAATCAGGTTCTGCGAGTCCTACAGCTCAGCACAGCTTCACTGAAAATCATCCTAACCATCTTTCCTGGTCTCTAGGTGTTGTGTGCCATGATCTCGGGTCTTCTGCACTTCCTCTTTCTCTCCGGCTTTGTGTGGATGTTCATTGAAGCTGTGCTGCTCTTCATCTGTGTGAAGAACCTATCACAGATCAGCTCCAAAGATAGGGAGGTGCTTAGCAGTGGATTCCTGTGTGTGATTGGATATGTATTCGCTCTGGTTGTGGTGTGTGTGTCTGTCGGTGTGGTTCCAGAAGGCTATGGCAGTGAACAGTGAGTTGTTGTTGTCGTTTTTAAGTTAATTTGACGGTATGTTTTGAAGCATGGCTGCTGGTCATGTGACTAGCTAAGAACCAGCTCAAACCAGCAGCCATGCTTCAAATCACACCAATAGGGTAGGCTGTATCAGCATCTTGCACAATATTAAAATCTGTAATTTTCACCAGTCAGCACCTGAAATAGTATCTCTGACAAATTAATTCAGTTATTTTATTGTTTTTTTTTTCTCTAAACAGCTGCTGGATTAAAATGGATAAAGGCTTTATCTGGAGTTTCCTGGGTCCTGTTTGTGTCATACTAGTGGTAAACACTTCTCGTATTTCTCTTTTATTTATATTAAAAGGAAAATGATCTGCTTACTAAAATAAACTTGGTTCTCTAAGATAAGGCATTGCATTGAAGGCTTACAGGGTAAACTCCAGTGAATACTAAAACCTGATTGGTTCATGTTTGTGTATCTGCACAAACAAATGCTATAAAAGTCAGCTGTGCCGTTTCATCAGGATCTTTTGACTAATAGAGATAGTCAACATCTTGCATGCAGCCTTATAGCACATCTGTTTGTCGACTTGATTGCACAGACACTATTTCAACTAAACTAAGCTGGACGATAACATCACTGAATTCAATGATGAACTGCCTTTGACAATTGAGTGATTACTATTTTCCTTCTGCATTATTGACACACTATTTTCCTATTTAATACTGTAAAGCTGCTTTGACACAGTCTGTATTATTGAAAATACTATATAAATAAGGGTGACATGACTTGACTTGACTTGACTGCATCTTACTAAGAATTGAGGTTACATTAGTAACGGGAGCATTCCCTTTTGAACGGTCTCCCCTGTTGTGTTGAATGATTATGGGGAACAAACCCAATAGCCCCGTGCTATAAGCAAGTGCAGAACGAAGCCACTCTGAGGGCTGCTAAAGGCCAATTTTGAGACGCAAGCCAACAGGCTAAGATCTAATATAAGAAGACCTTCTACATTTTTAAAGTGGATTAGCTTAATTATGCAGACATGCCTGATGAACACGAAAATCCAAAAAATAAAATCTGGTGAAGGTAGACAGCAGAGACCAGCCGGTAGCTGCACAAATGTCACCAAGAGAAATTCAGCCGGACCAAGCCAAGGAGGAGGTCACTCCTCTGGTGGAAAGGGCCCTCATTCTGATAGACCTGTTAAAAAATCCAGCATATACTGGTTAGGTATGTTTTGAATCATGGCTGCTGGTTTAAGCTGGTCCTTAGCTGGTCATGTGCTGGTCCTGAACAGGAGCTATTTGCTCAGGACCAGCACATGACCAGCTAAGAACCAGCCTAAACCAGCTCTAGATCCACAGCCATGCTTCAAAAAATATCTAGCCAGCATATGCTGGATTATTATAGCATCAACTACTGACAGCCCTTTAGAGCAACATCCAAAGCAAACAAACCGTCCTCCTTAAAGAAGGTGATACGCAAGCAAAACAAGGAGAGACTCATATGTTCATGCAGCTACATGAACAGGAACAAGTTAGGCTTCAGTATTCAGAGACCACAATAGTTTATCCCGTAAAAGTTCAACGCAATGGAAGATACCATTCAAAATGTGATTAACCATTTAATGAATTACTTTGCAGTTAAACACAATTCTCTTCATCAAGATCATCATCACTATGAGGTCAACTCTCATAAATCTTAATGCTGACGTTTCACAGATGAAACAAACCAAGTAATATTTCTGTTTAATTGTTCTATAGGGAACCATATACATACAGTAGTCAGTAAATAAACATTAACTGTCCCTCTTGACATGTTTCTTTGCAGGATTATAGTGTTTAAAACTCTGGCTCAGTTTGTTGTTCTTGGTTGCTCCTGGATTCTGGGTTTCTTCACAAAAGACAGTAAGGTGCTGGAGATCCTCTTCCTGATCTTGAATTCCCAGCAGGGAACCTTCGTCTTCCTCATCTACTGTGTCCTCAATAATGAGGTCAGACATTTACAAAATTTGATGTTTCACAATGGTTTTGATTTCCAAGCTTTTAAAACTACTTCAAAAGTCTTGTGTTTCTAAAGCCATAAATGATAATAATAATAATTTTAAAAAATCTTCAGAGGTTAACCTGATCTCATGAAGTCACTCAGCTCCTCTCGTCTCGTTCTTGTCCAGGTCAGGCAGCAGTATAGGAAGTTCTTCAGAAGTCTTTGCTGTGTCAAACAACACTGAACACTACAACATCAATGATGGCGATTTAAAGGAAAATGATAAATGTAAATGATGGCAAATTAAAAAGAAAAGAAAACTCCAGAAAACTATTTCATGTTTGCATGGTTATAAGAAATAAATTAATTGTATGGAATCATCTAGTTGTCCAATATTAACACATTCATAACTTTACAATTCCAGCTCCAGAAGAATGACCTTATGACTTATTTTGTGAGGATCCCTTTCATATTATATTACTTTAAATATTGTACTGTACTATAATATAAAAATACATGTTTTTTTTAGGAAAAGTTTTATTGATATACTGAATATACATATAAAACTAAACTATAAAAATTAGTAAATGAACAGCTAATGTCTTCAGTGTAAAATGAATCTATTACTTACCTTGAACTTTGAATTAAATTTTGCTTTTGTTCAGGCCACATTTGGGTTTTTCTTGTAATATTTGAATGCATTTATGTTAGAAAATATGTTGAAGAGACAGGGCAGCAGAGGAAGTGGGTGACTTTCCTGAAACTATTTTATTAATAGTCACTTGATCTTCAAAGTTTCATTGTGTGTGTGTGTGTGTGTGTGTGTGAAAGACAAATAACAATCCCCTAGCAAGAGATATGAGATATAACACCATTCAGAGATTATAAAATCAGCTATATTTTACATGTATACAAACTTATGGTGTGTGAGGAAAATATTATAGGCATAATTTTAAGGATAAATATACATTATTGTTCAATTAAAATTTCAAAACCCTTCTGTTCCTTGTGAATTAGTGAAGTACAACCTGAATTACATCCTACGACTCGGTTTCAAGGTGAGGTTGAGACATTTGTTCAGGAAGCACATGCTCATCAATTAATTTCTGATAAAGAGAAGCAATATTTGCTGAATCGTTCTCCGACTAGACCTGTCTTTTACATTTTACCTAAGGTACATAAAAGTTTGGTCAATCCACCGGGGCGACCTATAGTAGCAGGAAACAATAGTCTTACTGAACCTCTTTCAAATTTTGTTATTTTTGTTTTGAGACCTTTATTCACTTCCCTTCCCTTCTATATCAATTGTGGTTAATAAAATATAGAAAAGATACAGCCAAGAACAGTCTCCTTCATGCTAAAAGTGCTCATCCAATCTAAAAACGAGGTTTACCTTACAGCCAATTTTTGAGACTTCACCGTATTTGAAAGCCCAGAGCTTGTACATGGACTTTAAATCACGAGGCTATCCCAACCAGTGGCTTGATACTGCACTTGAGAAGGTTTCCATTCTACAAAAACAGGAGGAGAGAAATTTGACTATGAAAAAAGGAAATAAGAATTTTTCATGCATTTTTAAATCCACATTTAATCCACTGAGTAATGATATCAAAACCATTATGAAGAATCATTGGAACATTATTCAAAGTGATCCTTAATTATCAAATGTATTTAGTGAACAACCACTTTTTGTTTCTTCCAGGAGCTCTAATTTGAGGGACAAGCTTGTCCATGCTGACACCCACATCTCCTCTCCAACTACTCTTGTCGATGCCCAGGGTAATTTTCCATGTCATAATTGCTCTTCTTGTACTAAGTATGTCAAATGTAAATCATTTACACATCCTCGTACACTAAAAACGTATAAGATTAGACAACTGATTACCTGTAAGAGTACATATGTTGTTTATATTATCATTTGTCCATGTCCACAACTATATGTTGGCAAAACTACACGTGCTTTACGCACAACAATGATTGAACACACAAGTGCCATTAGGAGAGAGGATGATACATCTTCAATTTTTCGTCTGCTAACCACTCTCTGTCTGACATGAAGTTCCTGGGCATCGAGATGATTTTACCTCACAGGAGAGGTGGAGATAGAGATAGAAAATTATTGCAAAGGGAGGCTTTTTGGATCTTTGAACTTAAATCTTTATTTCCTGAGGGTATGAATGAAGAACTTGATTTTTTTTCGTTTTTTTTGTAAAACATATTCTTTTTTTTGTGTGTCTGTAATGCTGTATTATCATTGGAAGTTGTTCATTTGAAATGTTTAGTTTGTAATTCTACTTGAGACAATTGAGATTTTGATATAACTGCATTCAGCTGATTGTCCTTAATTGCTGACCTGCTTAAAAAGGGTGAATGCTGTTTGCTAAATGAGCACTGAAAGTAGCAATGCGCTGAAACGTTTGCTGGTGGCCATTCTGTTTTTAACCCACATGCACTTTGCACTTTTTTGCACGATGCAATTTTACAAATATTTTTTTTGTAGACTTCCAGTCTTGAGTGGATCAGTGTGCGTCCAGCCACTTCTCTCTTTTATTCCTATGCCATTTGCTCCACGCACCTGCAGTACAATAACTTTTTTTTCTGTTTGGAGCGCTACATACAGTATTGTTCAAAATAATAGCAGTACAATGTGACTAACCAGAATAATCAAGGTTTTTAGTATATTTTTTATTGCTACGTGGCAAACAAGTTACCAGTAGGTTCAGTAGATTCTCAGAAAACAAACAAGACCCAGCATTCATGATATGCACGCTCTTAAGGCTGTGCAATTGGGCAATTAGTTGAAAGGGGTGTGTTCAAAAAAATAGCAGTGTCTACCTTTGACTGTACAAACTCAAAACTATTTTGTACAAACATTTTTTTTTTCTGGGATTTAGCAATCCTGTGAATCACTAAACTAATATTTAGTTGTATGACCACAGTTTTTTAAAACTGCTTGACATCTGTGTGGCATGGAGTCAACCAACTTGTGGCACCTCTCAGCTGTTATTCCACTCCATGATTCTTTAACAACATTCCACAATTCATTCACATTTCTTGGTTTTGCTTCAGAAACAGCAAGTTCTCAATTGGATTAAGGTCTGGAGATTGGGCTGGCCACTCCATAACATTAATTTTGTTGGTTTGGAACCAAGACTTTGCCCGTTTACTAGTGTGTTTTGGGTCATTGTCTTGTTGAAACAACCATTTCAAGGGCATGTCCTCTTCAGCATAGGGCAACATGACCTCTACAAGTATTTTAACATATGCAAACTGATCCATGATCCCTGGTATGCGATAAATAGGCCCAACACCATAGTAGGAGAAACATGCCCATATCATGATGCTTGCACCTCCATGCTTCACTGTCTTCACTGTGTACTGTGGCTTGAATTCAGAGTTTGGGGGTCGTCTCACAAACTGCCTGTGGCCCTTGGACCCAAAAAGAACAATTTTACTCTCATCAGTCCACAAAATGTTCCTCCATTTCTCTTTAGGCCAGTTGATGTGTTCTTTGGCAAATTGTAACCTCTTCTGCACATGCCTTTTTTTTAACAGAGGGACTTTGCGGGGGATTCTTGAAAATAGATTAGCTTCACACAGACGTCTTCTAACTGTCACAGTACTTACAGGTAACTCCAGACTGTCTTTGATCATCCTGGAGGTGATCATTGGCTGAGCCTTTGCCATTCTGGTTATTCTTCTATCCATTTTGATGGTTGTCTTCCGTTTTCTTCCACGTCTCTCTGGTTTTGCTCTCCATTTTAAGGCATTGGAGATCATTTTAGCTGAACAGCCTATCATTTTTTGCACCTCTTTATAGGTTTTCCCCTCTCTAATCAACTTTTTAATCAAAGTACGCTGTTCTTCTGAACAATGTCTTGAACGACCCATTTTCCTCAGCTTTCAAATGCATGTTCAACAAGTGTTGGCTTCATCCTTAAATAGGGGCCACCTGATTCACACCGGTTTCTTCACAAAATTGATGACCTCAGTGATTGAATGCCACACTGCTATTTTTTTGAACACACCCCTTTCAACTAATTCAACTAATTGCCCATTTGCACAGCCTTAAGAGCGTGCATATCATGAATGCTGGGTCTCATTTGTTTTCTGAGAATCTACTGAACCTACTGGTAACTTGTTTGCCAAGTAGCAATAAAAAAAATATACGAAAAACCTTGATTATTCTGGTTAGTCACATTGTACTGCTATTATTTTGAACAATACTGTATTTTCTAGTCTTAGTTATACTTCCGAGAAATATGCGAAGCCGCTCATGACTCCCGAACTGATTCAAATTATTCGCGATCCCGCTCAGAACTCCCAAACTTATTCAAATGATTCGCGATCCCAAAACTGACTCAAATAATTTGTGAACTCTCTTTGAACTCCCGATTCATTTGATTCATTTCAAGGTAGCAGCCAAATCACAACAAATGCATACATAACAAACACCAAATTACATTTCCACGATAAAAGAAGTACAATATATTAATATATATATATAAGTCATTGAAATCATTTAAAAATATAATCGACAGAAAAAAAAAAAAAGCCTCAGGTCCAAATATTCATTTATCACAAATTAACTGTTTGACAAACACTTCCTGCTCTAATGTGCAGATCTGGATAAAAAAAAAACAGGCTCCGGAGTCTCGATCTGAATCAACCGACTTGCGAACAGGCTCCAAAGTCCCGATCTGAATCAACGAAGTCGCGAACACGCTCCGAAGTGCCGATCTTAATCAACCGAGTCGCAAACATGCTCCGAAGTGCTGATCTGAATCAATTGAGTTGCGAACAGGCTCCGGAGTCTCGATCTGAATCAACCGACTTGCGAACAGGCCCCGAAGTCCCGATCTGAATCAACCGAGTTGCAAACAGGCTCCGAAGTCCCGATCTGAATCAACGGAGTCACGAACACGCTCCGAAGTGCCGATCTGAATCAACCGAGTCGCAAACATGCTCCAAAGTGCAGATCTGAATCAATTGAGTCGCGAACAGGCTCCAAAGTCCCGATCTGAATCAACCGAGTTGCGAACAGGCTCCGAAGTGCCAATCTGAATCAAGCGATTCGCGAACAAGCTCCGAAGTGCCGATCTGAATCAACCGAGTCGCAAACATGCTCCAAAGTGAAAAAAAGGTTGTATGATTCAGTATCTCTGCAGGGGATTATAGGTCAACAGCGCCACCTGCTGTAGACACGCGGCTATTGATTGTGATGCTACAGTCAAAAATCAGTAATAATTCAAACTTATCAAAATAAAATATATAAAATAATGGTTTCTATTTTCATTTTCCTTTAAAACATCATTTATTTCTGTGAAAAAAAACCCCAATAATAAATCATTCTGATCCCAAACTCTGACCAGTGTGTGTGTGTGTGCGCGCGTGTGTGTGGCACTTACACACTAATCCCCACAATAATAAACATGTTAAATACTAATCTGAGGAAGAATATAATTTATATAGGAGGATATAATTTTATATGCAATATTATCTTTTCTTTTCATCATAATCTGATAATTTCTGTTCAACTTTATTCTCAGTTGATAAATCTGAATCAACAGAGTCTCGAACATGCTCCGAATTCCTGATCTAAATCAAACCAATCAACAATACAATACATCCTAAAAGAGTTAAATATTTTTTAGAAAGAAAGAATACATTTTACTGACCCTAAACTTTTGAACTCTAGTGTTTATTGTTAGAAAATACTTCTATTCTAAATAAATGCTCTTCTTTTTAACTTTTAAAAGACTGTAAAAAAAATAAAAAAATAAAATAAAAATTAAAAATCATTCTGATCCCAAACTCTGACCGGCGTGTGTGTGTCTCTCTCTCTCTCTCTCTCTCTCTCTCTCTCTCTCTCTCTCTCTCTCTCTCTCTCTGTGTGTGTGTGTGTGTGTGTGTAGCAGTTACAAACTAATCCCCACAATAATAAAGATGTTAAATACTCATCTGAGGAGGAAACAATGTTGCATCATAATGAAATGATGTGTGACGTACACTTTTCTGTAAACTGAGCCAAACATTTTTTCACTGATTTAGGGTAGAGTAAGAATATTTACTGTATTGCGCAAGTTAGTTCATATTTAGATTTAATTTTATATGAAATATTACCTTTTCTTTTCATTATCATCGTTAAGAGTTCATGGTAATTTATGTTCAACTTTATTTCTCAGTTGATCAATCCATCCACAATTCATAAAACAAAACACATGCAACTGAGGTACAAGAAGTATTGACTTCCAAAATTCATTGAAATCATTTAAAAATCACATAGACAGGTTAAAAAAAAAGCCTCAGTCAAATATTCATTTATCACAAATTAACTGTTTGACAAACACATCCTCCTCTGATGTGCAGATCTGAATTAAAAAAACCACAAACAGGCTCCGAAGTCCCGATCTGAATCAACCAAGTCGCGAACATGCTCCGAAGTGCCGATCTGAATCAACCGAGTCGCGAACAGGCTCCGAAGTGCCGATCTGAATCAACCGAGTCGCGAACACGCTCCGAAGTGCCGATCTGAATCAACCGAGTCGCGAACAGGCTCCGAAGTGCCGATCTGAATCAACCGAGTCGCGAACAAGATCCGAAGTGCCGATCTGAATCAACCGAGTCGCGAACACGCTCCGAAGTGCCGATCTGAGTCAACCGAGTCGCGAACATGCTCCGAAGTGCCGATCTGAATCAACCGAGTCGCGAACAAGATCCGAAGTGCCGATCTGAATCAACCGAGTCGCGAACACGCTCCGAAGTGCCGATCTGAGTCAAGCGAGTCGCGAACATGCTCCAAAGTGCCGATCAGAATCAATTGAGTCGCGAACAGGCTCCGTAGTCCCGATCTGAATCAACTGAGTCGCGATCAGGCTCCGTAGTCCCGATCTGAATCAACCAAGTCGCGAACATGCTCCGAAGTGCCGATCTGAATCAACCGAGTCACGAACAGGCTTCAAAGTGCCAATCTGAATCAACAGTCACGAACAGGCTCCGAAGTATCTGAAAACTTCGACCAAGGAATGTAAAAAATAAATGCATTTTAATATGGTTAAAATAATTAAGATTGATCTTCCTCTATATTATATTAACATCCTTTTAACGAGCAATGCACCATAAGATCACCTTTACACTGTAAAAAAACAAAAAAACACTATATTTCAGACTATTTTAATAACCTCTATGTAAAAAAAAACATAAAATACCGTTCTTACCAAATTCATTCAACACGTTTTAAATCATAATTAGTTTTTAAACACTTACAGGAACTTTCAGAGCTGATTTCAAAGTTACTGCGTTTATAAAACAACTCTATGAAAGACTCAGATCACGTATCTAAAAATAAATCGCTATAGTAAAAGAGAAATAATAAGAGGAGTGAAGTTTTCTACTGTTCTGCTGTGTTTGGTCCTCACGCGCGTCTGACGCTCCGCAGCGCGTCTCCGCCCCTCACACGCACTTCATTTATTATTGTTCAATGAACTGTTTGAGACAAAAAGGTTGTATGATTCAGTATCTCTGCAGGGATTATAGATCAACAGCGCCACCTGCTGTCGACACGCGGCTATTGATTGTGATGCTACAGTCAAAAATCAGTAATAATTCAAACTTATCAAAATAAAATATATAAAATAATGGTTTCTAATTTCATTTTCCTGTAAAATATAATTTATTTCTGTGATAACCCCCCCCCATAATAAATCATTCTGATCCCAAGCTCTGACCAGTGTGTGTGTGTGTGTGTGTGTGTATGTGTGTGTGTGTGTGTGTGTGTGTGTGTCTCTCTCTCTCTCTCTCTCTTCTCTCTCTCTCTCTCTCTCTCTGTGTGTGTGTGTTTGTGTGTGTGTGTAGCACTTACAAACTAATCCCCACAATAATAAAGATGTTAAATACTCATCTGAGGAGGAAACAATGTTGCATCATAATGAAATGATGTGTGACGTACACTTTTCTGTAAACTGAGCCAAACATTTTTTCACTGATTTAGGGTAGAGTAAGAATATTTACTGTATTGCGCAAGTTAGTTCATATTTAGGTATAATTTTATATGAAATATTACCTTTTCTTTTCATCATCATCTTTAAGAGTTCATGATAATTTATGTTCAACTTTATTTCTCAGTTGATCAATCCATCCACAATTCATAAAACACAACACATGCAACTGAGGTACAAGAAGTATTGACTTCCAAAAGTCATTGAAATCAATTAAAAATCACATGGACAGGTTAAAAAAAAGCCTCAGGTCAGGTCAAATATTCATTTATCACAAATTAACTGTTTGACAAACACATCCTGCTCTGATGTCCAGATCTGAATTTAAAAAAATCACAAACAGGCTCCGAAGTCCCGATCTGAATCAACCGAGTCGCGAAAATGCTCCGAAGTGCCGATCTGAATCAACCGAGTCGCGAACACGCTCCGAAATGCCGATCTGAATCAACCGAGTCGCGAACATGCTCCGAAGTGCCGATCTGAATCAACCGAGTCGCGAACAGGCTCCAAAGTGCCAATCTGAGTCAAGCGAGTCGCGAACAAGCTCCGAAGTGCCGATCTGAATAAAAAACAAACAAACAAAAAAAACCCATAAAAGATCATTCTGATCCCAGACTCTGTCTGGCGTGTGTGTGTGTGTGTAGCACTTACACACTAATCCCCACAATAATAAAGATGTTTATATTTCAGTCTATATTAATAATCTCTATGTAAAAAAAAAAACATAGAATACCGTTCTTACCAAATTCATTAGTTTTTAAACACTTACAGGAACTTTCAGAGCTGATTTCAAAGTTACTGGGTTTATAAAACAACTCTGAAAGACTCAGATCACGTATCTAAAAATAAATCGCTATAGGAAAAGAGAAATAATAAGAGGAGTGAGGTTTTCTACTGTTCTGCTGTGTTTGGTCCTCACGCGCGTCTGACGCTCCGCGGCGCGTCTCCGCCCCTCACACGCGCGTTTACAGTGCTAAATTAATCATCTGTGCTAATTATTATACATTTACTTCATTGTCAGCTTCAGGTACTTCATTTATTATTGTTCAATGAACTGTTTGAGACAAAAAAAAAGTTGTATTTCAGTGTCTCTGCAGGGGATAGATCAACAGCGCCACCTGCTGTCGACACGCGGCTATTGATAGTGATGCTACAGTCAAAAATCAGTAATAATTCAAACTTATCAAAATAAAATATATAAAATTATGGTTTCTATTTTCATTTTTCTGTTAAATATAATTTATTTCTGTGATAAAACCCCCCTATAATAAATCATTCTGATCCCAAACTCTGACCAGTGTGTGCGTGTGTGTGTGTGTGTGTGTGTGTGTGTGTGTGTGTGTGTGTGTGGCACTTACACACTAATCCCCACAATAATAAACATGTTAAATACTCATCTGAGGAGGAATATAATTTATATAGGAGGATATAATTTTATATGCAATATTATCTTTTCTTTTCATCATCATCTTTAAGAGTTCATGATAATTTCTGTTCAACTTTATTCTCAGTTGATAAATCTGAATCAACACAGTCTAGAACATGCTCCGAATTCCCGATCTGAATCAAAACAATCAACAATACACCCTAAAAGAGTTCAGTTTTTTTTTTTTTTTAGAAAGAATAAATTTTATTGACTCTAAACTTTTGAACTCTAGTGTTTATTGTTAGAAAATACTTCTATTTTAAATAAATGCTCTTCTTTTTAACTTTTCATTCAACAAAGAATCCTGAAAGAAGTATCACAGTTTCAGCAGCACAACTCTGATAATAAATCATCATATTAGAATGATTTCTGAAGATCATGTGACACTGAACAATGGAGTAATGATGCTGAAAATCACAGAAATAAAATAGATTTTAATGTATATTAAAATAGAAAAAAATAGTTTTACTTCATAATAATAATTAACTTTTTTCCCCTGTATCTTTGATCAAATAAATGCAGTTTTGATGAGTAAACTCCTATAAAAAAAAACAAAAAAACAAAAACAAAAAAAACATTAAAAATCATTCTTATCCCAAACTCTGACCGGTGTGTGTGTGTCTCTCTGTGTGTGGGTGTGTGTGTGTGTGTTTGTGTGTGTGTGTAGCATTTACACACTAATCCCCACAATAATAAAGATGTTAAATACTCATCTGAGGAGGAAACAATGTTGCATCATAATGAAATGATGTGTGACGTACACTTTTCTGTAAACTGAGCCAAACATTTTTTCACTGATTTAGGGTAGAGTAAGAATATTTACTGTATTGCGCAAGTTAGTTCATATTTAGATATAATTTTATATGAAATATTACCTTTTCTTTTCATCATCATCTTTAAGAATTCATGATAATTTATGTTCAACTTCATTTCTCAGTTGATTAATCCATCCACAATTCATAAAAAAACACATGCAACTGAGGTACAAGAAGTATTGACTTCCAAAATTAATTGAAATCAATTAAAAATCACATAGACAGGTTAAAAAAAAGCCTCAGGTCAAATATTCATTTATCACAAATTAACTGTTTGACAAACACATCCTCCTCTGATGTCCAGATCTGGGGCCCGTTCTTCGTACGTCGCTAACTCAGTTAACTGGATTTGAATGTTGATGATTTGGCGTGATCTTGGATGATTTGGTTCTTCGAAGCTCATCCCGGAGCTGCTGTCATAGCAACAGGTCCGTTAACTTAAACCTGCTCGGGAGCAGGCTTATTTCATGTAAACAGGATTAGATCGCTTCTTTTCAACCAGAACTGATACTTAAAATATGTCTGCTACCACCGCTACTTTATTACAAGTGTATCGTACTGATCCAGGGACAATAATTTATAATAATAATAATTTAAAAAATGTATTAAAAAATAATATAAAAATGCTGTGTAGTCCATAACAGCCTACTATAGACACAGCCAGTTTTACTCACTGAAATATTTATTTGTCATAAAATTATTACTTCATAATTGTATTAGAGTCGTACACACATGCTATACAGATAATAGAGTCGTCCCGATCTGAATCAAAAGAGTCGCGAACAAGCTCCGAAGTGCCGATCTGAATCAACAGAGTCGCGAACAGGCTCCGAAGTGCCGATCTGAATCAACCGAGTCGCGAACAGGCTCTGAAGTCCCGATCTGAATCAACCGAGTCGCGAACAGGCTCCGAAGTCCCGATCTGAATCAACCGAGTCGCGAACAGGCTCCGAAGTGCCGATCTGAATCAACCGAGTCGCGAACAGGCTCCGAAGTGCCGATCTGAATCAACCGAGTCGCGAACAGGCTCCGAAGTCCCGATCTGAATCAACCGAGTCGCGAACAGGCTCCGAAGTCCCGATCTGAATCAACCGAGTCGCGAACAGGCTCCGAAGTGCCGATCTGAATCAACCGAGTCGCGAACAGGCTCCGAAGTGCCGATCTGAATCAACCGAGTCGCGAACACGCTCTGAAGTGCCGATCTGAATCAACAGAGTGGCGAATAGGCTCCGAAGTCCCGATCTGAATCAACCGAGTCGCGAACACGCTCCGAAGTCCCGATCTGAATCAACAGAGTGGCGAACAGGCTCCGAAGTCCCGATCTGAATCAACCGAGTCGCGAATAGGCTCCGAAGTGCTGATCTGAATCAACCGAGTCGCGAACAGGCTCCGAAGTCCCGATCTGAATCAACCGAGTCGCGAACAGGCTCCGAAGTCCCGATCTGAATCAACCGAGTCGCGAACAGGCTCCGAAGTCCCGATCTGAATCAACAGAGTGGCGAACAGGCTCCGAAGTCCCGATCTGAATCAACCGAGTCGCGAACAGGCTCCGAAGTGCCGATCTGAATCAACCGAGTCGCGAATATGCTCCGAAGTGCCGATCTGAATCAACCGAGTCGCAAACAGGCTCCGAAGTGCCGATCTGAATCAACCGAGTCGCAAACAGGCTCCGAAGTGCCGATCTGAATCAACAGAGTGGCGAATAGGCTCCGAAGTCCCGATCTGAATCAACCGAGTCGCGAACACGCTCCGAAGTCCCGATCTGAATCAACAGAGTGGCGAACAGGCTCCGAAGTCCCGATCTGAATCAACCGAGTCGCGAATAGGCTCCGAAGTGCTGATCTGAATCAACGAGTCGCGAACAGGCTCCGAAGTCCCGATCTGAATCAACCGAGTCGCGAACAGGCTCCGAAGTCCCGATCTGAATCAACCGAGTCGCGAACAGGCTCCGAAGTCCCGATCTGAATCAACAGAGTGGCGAACAGGCTCCGAAGTCCCGATCTGAATCAACCGAGTCGCGAACAGGCTCCGAAGTGCCGATCTGAATCAACCGAGTCGCGAATATGCTCCGAAGTGCCGATCTGAATCAACCGAGTCGCAAACAGGCTCCGAAGTGCCGATCTGAATCAACCGAGTCGCAAACAGGCTCCGAAGTATCTGAAAACTTCGACCAAGGAATGTAAAAAATGTTTACACTGAATCCAGCAAATAGATTAGTCTAAATGTTTCTGAAGGACTGTTCTGTCTAACAGATTATTCTAAAGGCTCCTGAATGACTTTTCTTCTTTTCTTCTTTTTTTCTTTTCTCAAAACCATTTGCACAATGCATAAGAATGTATTTCAGTGATTATGAAGTACTTTTGTGATTTGATGCTATTCATTCCAAGCACACTTGATAGGTTACCAGAATGTGTTTGTTCTAGCACAGGTTTGAATTATATGTCTACACTTTATACTGCCGGGCTACGTATGACATGTAATGCTGTTGTTACAGATGATAAGTGAGTCAGTCACATATGTTCAATGTAGTGGATCTAATTGGTAAAAAAATAGAGAGTGATGTAGTGTTTAGGATATGCAGTATGTTAACGACAGTGATGTTTTACGACATTGACGCACAGTGGTACTCGTGCCGTCTTATGTTAGCACTAAGCCCGCGAGGGATGACTGTCTGTGTAAGAACTGTCTATATGTTGTCACAGTAAAGCATACTGAGTACACACGTCTGATTCTTGCCTAATACCAGAATGAGAACATTATAGAGACCATGATCATGTGATGAAGTGTGACAGACAGCCTCTCTACTGGAGATCATCAGTATTACATCAGATCAGATTTTAGAAGAGCTTTAAATGAAATCAGTAATAAAGTTTGATGAGGTTTCTATTTATAAAATCCATCTTATAATACAGATTAGATGCAATGTAAAATCACTGTTAATGCTTGTCGTTTGTCAGTGTTCTGTATTTTAGACACTGAATTAAGTGTTTGTTTGTTTGGTTGATGGAACAATGTGATTCAAACACACACAAAATATGTTGTTGCTATTGTAGTGTAGTGATAAGTCTATATGAGTTAACTTAAGAGTACAGAATGTCAGCTGCATGAAATAAATTAAACATTATAAATACATTACATACAGTATATGAACGTATTACTGTATATATTTATTCTTTTTAAAGAGAATTTCAGCAGTTGTTTCAATATTTGACCACTAGGTGTCGGAACTAGATTTTCAAACTCGAAGGCCTTTAGTTTCATGTCACTTTGTTACATTTCTCAATCATCCTCATAATCGTCCTGATAAATACATTTTTCCAAACAGTATATTTTGAATAAATTTTTTAATGTATTTATGCCCATGTTTGGAAAGAGCAATGTTTCATTGCTGCATATTTTGTATATTTATCTTGAACACCATTTGCAACTGCTTTGTATCACTTAATTAGAAGCACCACACATCTGTTATAGAGACTACTGAATAGACATTTAGAAGTTGATTTTAAAATGAAAATTATGTTCTCTTCAGCTTTTGGAGAGAAAAGCACTAATCCTAATTTTGTTAACGCTGTACATACTGTATGATCTTTTTTTTTTCTCCTCATAATAAAATCTGAGTTTCAGCAAACTAGTCCACACAGCTGGTTTCAAACAATATTTCAGTCTCTGCCATACTTTCAAATACTCAAGAGACAGAAAAAGAAAAATACATTCTCAATATATCTTGTCTGTTGATATATTGAAATCATCTTCCATTGCAATATTCTGTACGTTTAAATATGTTTAGATCTTCACAGTGAAAGGTTACACTTCCGAAATCACTGTGTAAACCATAGACCGTAAGTGTAAACAATGAGTGATGTACACGCATGAGAGATCACATCCAGCACCTTCCGCGCTTGCGCAGACTAAGCCAGAGCACGCACAAAGGTCACATGACATCAGGAAGCACTCGCGCACTCAGATCAGTTGGATGTGGTTGTGTACAAGAGGTAAAACCAATATAAATACTGTTCGTTTTCTTACACAAACCACTCGTTTCATGTCTTAGGTCAACAATGTGTACTTACGATGGGAATTGTTTAATTTGGACTCCTCTGTGCTTGCTCTTTGAGATGGTGACCATAGACCTCCATTATATGAGTTACAGACAAGAACAGTTTGACTTAAAAATATCAAAATGGGAAATACTGCGGAAATGAAGACACCTACATCTTGGATGCCCCTGAGGTAAGCTGAAACATATCAAAATTGAATTTGAAAGTGAACCATCCCTTTATCTTTAACAACACAAAACCAACCAAAAGAAGTTTACATTTCAATATTAAATTGTTTGCATTTCTGAAACGATATGTTGAACACCAAAGTGGTAGCCTTCTGTTGAGCCTTCCTAAAAACAGACTAAACAGAATTTGTTGACCATTAGTGACTACAGATGGAAAGATATATCTTAATTATAATGTGATGAAAAGCACAAGTTAAGTTAAAATGCGGTCTCAGTTTGCCCCACAACATAGCTAAAGTAGCCTACCAGTTAAATTAACCAAAGTTTTATTCTGGTTAATTGACGATTTAAATGCCATTTTGGACGGCCTGGATTGGAACAGGATTTACTACAACAGAGAACTGTTGCTGTCGTGGGAGAATCTCTCGCTGGTGAAGCCACCTGTGGGAATATGTTTATATGTGAATGAGCGTTGGTGCAAGACTCTTGTTGTGAGAGAGAAATTATGTACATTGAGATGCTCACAGTATCCCTCCGGCCTCTTTATCTGCCTAGAGAGTTTCCCCAAATATTTGTGTCTGTGGTGTACATTCACCCAAAGGCGAACGTGAACTTGGCTATAGAGTATATTGAGAAGAGCGTTATGAAACATCAGTCACTATCCCCGGATGCTCCGAATTTTATCATGGGCGATTTTAATAATTGGAAATTGGAAAAATCTGTTATCTGCTTTGAGGTAGGATATCTATGTCAGGAAAATCTATTCCATGCAATATAATTAAATCTAGTGTTCAATTAAAACGATGAGTGGGACCGGTGACGTTTTGGTTTACTTCAAAAGAGTTTATTAGGTCAGTAAACGCAAGTCCTAATGCATCATTTGTATTATCAATGTGAATATTAAAATCTCTGACAATTAGCGCTTTATCAACAGTAACCAATAGGTCTGAGAGGAAATCTGCAAATTCTTTATACATACCACTAGTAAATATACTGGTTATATTGATTTTGTAACTTCCCTTTTATTCACCCAGACCAAGTTCCTCATTCCAAATTACATTATTTAGTTGTAGTAAACAATCTGGTAACCAAATGAGACTTGTCCACTAAATATTTGACTCTGAAAAATGGAGACCTTATTTCCCATTCACACTTTTTACATGATTGTTATTTTGTGTATTTTTGTTCATCTAATAACCCTCCTCTCATCCAACAACATCACCAAAGTCATCAGTGTTCAGTTTTAGCATGGTCATTCAGAAGTTGTTTAGCTGTCTTGCACACATTGGAGCATCGTCAATGAAATGATTCCTTCACCTATGGAAATCTAACAAACCCTGGAAATCACACTTTCTATCTGGAGGTGACTGAAGGCTTCTCAGTGTTCAAAATGTTGGCCCCTCAGTGCTGGCCCTGCACAGGCCCCCACTATTAATCTAAAACAGGGGTGCACAACTCCATTTGAGAGATAGGTGGCAGTAATGCACGTACAAGTCTGTGATCCGCTGTAAAGCAAGAAGAAGAAGAAGAACTTTGGTCCTAATCAAAACACTTGAACCAGCTAATTAGGATTTGAAGGAGCACTGGGTTTGTTTAATCAGGGTTGGAACTGAACTCTGTAGAAAGGTACACCTCCAGGAACAGGATGCACCCCTGATCTATAACAATACATCTGTTTCAATTTAAATGCTTTTTAGCTACTATAGCTTAAGTCTTTGGGAAAATCTGTAAGTAACCACATTACTAATGTATATATTGTCAAAAATGTAGTCAAAGGGATTTAAAATCTATGGATTTATTAAATACAAAATCGAAAACATTCAATTGAGGTACAGCAACATATAGCCAAAAATGTAACACAAATTACACAAATGTAAAAAACAAAACAAAACAAAGCAATGTAAGATTGTAGGATTTTGTCATGTGAAAGTTAATGCCTGTCAAAGTCTTATCTGGATTGCATCAAATTTCAAACACTGTCCATAGCTCAGTGGTTCTCAGTTCCAGCTCTGCACATTTTCTCTCTTTGTTAACACACCTGATTAAGATGATAAGCTTGTTAGAAGTGAGCCCTGTGCATGAATGGAACACATACATTCGCTTCGAACTGGAATCAAACAAGCGTCTGAAGCAATAAGAGAAACATGCTTTGAGAAACAAAATGTGCAGAGAAGGGGAGTTCAAGGACTGTAAGTAAGAACCACTGCCATACCTCTCAAGCATCAGACAATATTTTCAGTTGCTGAATATTTATATATTACAATATTAAACAAACTGTCAAAATGTCAAAATTTAGTAATCACAGACATTTCAAATGAATCAATAACCTTTAGTCATATTATTTCTCTTATTAATTCTTTTTCATTTTACAGGTCAATTTTTGTTTTGTTTTGAAGCCAGATTCAGGCGTGAGGACTAATGAAACTCAAGTTCAGACTGACGTCTCATCAGCGTTGGGTTCTGTGTGTGTTTGTGGCGTCTGAACTCTGAGATTTTCTCTGCAGACCAAAACACACAGAATAGAGTCTGAAAACACTCTCAAATTCATCAAACAGAAAGACATTACCAAGAAAGATGGGTTGACATATGGATCTAAATGAAGTACAATCACCCAGATGATCAAAATGAAAGGTAAGTACATCATAACAAATGTAAGAATAGCAACAGTGAGCACTGAACTGTTTTTTCTGACAGGAGTGGAAGAGGCTTTACAGCTGATTGTAGATGATACAGACAATACGATCAGAGGAACAACACTTGTGCTGAGACTGAATAATGACATGTTTGTAATTTGTGAATGTGGTAAAATAAATAATCCACTCACTATAGAAAAAAAAAGCACAAGGATGGAGATTAAGATGTTACAGGGCAGTGAGAAAATACGAGCAGAACAAAGCGGATATTTCAGAGTCACAATCCCCTCCAGAGCCACCAGCTGATGCAGATGAAAACCACACCAATGTAATCCTGACCAAAACTGGATAAGATCTTGGATAAAGGATCTGTATTCTGTCAGTATATCTCTCAGTATATATAGATGAAGGGGTAATTGTATCAGGTCACTGAGGAGGAGGAGGAGGATGAAGACTGAGATTCGGCCTCTGATCTTTCTGTGAAGGTGCAGAAAATGAAAAGCCCAAATCAGAGCTGGCAGACCCACACAAACACTAGTGATGAAGAAGATACTCCTTCTGATATGTAAAGAATTATATTGATCCATCAAGGTCTGATTTTAGCCCTTCTTGTTGCTGAAAGAAAAAAAAAAAACAGTTATATTTTGGGTGAATGAGTCAGAAATTGAGTGATAGTGTGAATAATTCTGTAAATAATCATTACACTGTCATAGTTAAATCAGAGCTCAGCAAATCCATAAAAACACTGACCAGAGGAAGCAGACTTTTATGCTAAACCTCAGAATTCAAATCTTGATCATTTTTTTGTAGCTGCTAGGATTTAAAGAATCATTTATTGGTATTTTCTTCACCTAAGACACTTGTGGTTGGAGAAAAGGCATCTGCAAATAACTTCACATACAAAAATTAAATATTTACATTTTTTATATATATATATTTTTTTCATATATCCCCTGCTTTAACCTAAGAAATTAACATTTGAATTCAGAGATTTGTGTTGCTGATTTATTTAACAATTCCATTGACCTCTGTTGCAACATGTCTATACCCACAATTAAACCTGTACATACACACAGGGCTGGGGAGTAACAAAATATTTAAAATACAAAATATGAGTAACTTTATTTGGTTATAATTACATTTCAAATAAGGGGTAATCAGATATCTGAAAATTACTTTAGATTACCAGTGATTACCTTTATTTTGATGCATTTATAAATTTAATATTTAAGTAAACACTTTGGGGATTTTAACCATATATAAATGCATCAAAATAAAGGTAATCACTGTTTATCTAAAGTACTTTTCAGATGTAACTGGAATCTGATCATTATATATATATATATATATATATATATATGTATGTATGTATGTATGTATGTGCCTGATGTCCTGGTGATATTGTGTTTCCAGCCAGGCTCCAAAATATATCACCGCCCTGACCGACGGCTATCGTGAAAAGTGATGTAAAATTCCTATTTTAATTTATGTTGTTCGATCACTCAAAAGGTTGAAACGGATCGTAGTTGATCGTTTGCACTTGTTTCTAAAGTTTGCGCCCGCTCAGCGTGCGCTGAGAGCTACGTTTCAGACAATGCTCTAGAATTGATTCATCTTTCGTGTATCCTGGCTTCTGAATGAACAAATACACACAAAATTATTTCAAAATAATTGTCCCTGCAAGAATTCTCGTAAACACAGTCGGTTATGTCTTAAGTGAATGTATACAGTGGAGAAAGAAATCTCTTGTGCATTATTATATTGGATCCGTGCACTCGGTCTTAAAGGGGCAGCAGCCTTTAAATACCTGCTTCTCCATTAGTGGCACCTGCTGTCAGAGAGTGACATTCGTGTCTCATTCACAAGGGTAAAATCAGACCATTCTGTTTTTACTTCAAAGGTTTCAGTTATACAAGCCAAATAACATGTATTTAGCATCTTTTTTTGGATAGTAATTCAAATGGTTTCCTCTGATTTAAAATAGAGCACAGACATTTTTTTTTGTTTAAATTTAGATATTTCTTTTAGATGTATGATTTTTTTATTTGTTTTGGGATTTGTTTTCAAATTGTAAGTTTGTTTTGTCATTTCAATTTCACAAAGAAATATGCAGCATTTTATCTTTTGTCTAATAATAAAAGGACACATTTTCGTTCATAGTTTGTCTTTAATATCATTTTGTAAAAAATAAATAAATGAATACATAAATAAATAAATTGTAAGAAAATGTATGGTGTAATCTGTATTGTGAATTTTATCCCATCATAAATTTATTGAATCGTTACGTCCAGATATGCTACTACTTTTTGCTGATCATGCCGATTTGTCCACAGTAAAGTTCAGCCGATGTCTTTATTTTTATTTTTAAATTCATTTTGGGCTACCAAAACCTGAAGAATGCCTGCCCGAAGGGCTACCAGGGATTTTGAAATTTTGCGAGCCCTGAGGTTTTGCTCGTGACCATGAGAAACGAGCCGTCAATTTGGACTAAATTCTATTATTTAAAAAAATCTAACTAGCTTTCTAATCTTTTTGTATTCTGTATGACAATTTTCTTTTTGTTTAAATTTAGATATTTCTTTTAGATGTATGATTTTCTTTTTCAAATTTTAAGTTCGTTTTATTATTTAACATTTTAATTTCACAAAGAAATATGCAGCATTTTGTCTTTTGTCTAATAATAAAAGGACACGTTTTCATTTATAGTTTGTCTTAAATCTCATTTTGTAAAAAAATTAAAATAAATATATAAATAAATAAATTGTACGAAATTTGTATGGTGTAATCTGTATTGTGAATTTTATCCCATCATAAGTTTATTGAATTGTTACATCCAGATATGCTACTAGTTTTTGCTGATCATGCTGATTTGTCCACAGTAAAGTTCAGCCAATGTCTTTATTTTTATTTTAAATAAATTTTGGGCTACCAAAACCTGAAGAATGCCTGCCCGAAGGGCTACCAGGGATTTTGAAATTTTGCGAGCCCTGAGGTGTTTCCCAAAAGCATCGTTAATAACAACATTGCTCGTGACCATGAGATACGAGCCGTCAATTTGGACTCAATTCTATTCTTTAAAAAAAAAAAAAAAATCTAACTAGCTTTCTAATCTTCTTGTATTCTATCTGTTTTTTGTTTATTTATTATATGATTTAAAAGCCCTTCTTCTGTGTACTTCCTTTAAGCGAAATTAAACTTGTTATAGCACTTGTATATCATTGCTCTTTTGTTGATTTTCATTGTCACTTTGGATAAAAATATCTGCTAAATTAATAAATGTAAATGTAAATGATGAACTAAGATTACATACAAGCATTTTTGTCTATATAATAATATACTGTAATCTATTATCCTTCACTGAAAAAAAAAATGCTACTTAATTTTTCTTTAAGGTAAGCGATCGCAAAAGATTTTTGTTAGCTACATATAATTAAATATATATAAACTTGATCTAATTATTTAAATGTAGCTAAAATAAATCGATTGCAACCACTTACCTTAAAAAAAAAAACCCTCAATGAAAAATGTGTTTTCAGTGACCTGCCAAGTTCATGAATAAATCATAAAGCTCAGATGATTAGCAAATCAAATCTTTTAAATAAATGTTGAAACTGGATGGTATCTTGGAAATACATAAATAGTAAACATCAGTGTTCATCTGTTTGTCTGTGTTTTGCGAGTCAGGTTGAGTCTGAGAATGCAGCGTACTTGGTGTGCTCAGACTAATGCTAGTCGTGTTCAGTAATACTCTAATAAAACAGTTATGTGTAACATAAATCTATGTTAAGTGTTTTCCATCATTCTGAGATATAAAATAAAATCTTCATTAAGAGAAGTTCTTGTAATATTACTTTCACATTAAAATCTGCATTAAATCAGACAGATGAGAGCTTACCTGAATGAAACTGAAATGTGTTACAGTCGCTGTCTTCAGTTCAGATCACTGTGGTTCAGTTTATCTTTGTCTCTCACAAGCTAATGATGTTTTCTCGTCAGTCAGCAGTTGGTCGATGGTTAGTGGTTAAAGCTCAGTGTGTCTCTGTTCTCATCTCAGTATAAGTTTCCTTGTGAAAAATAAGGTAGGGCTGCTCGATTATGGCAAAAAGCATAATCACGATTATTTTGGTCAATATTGTAATCACAATTATTTTACATGATCATAAGAGGGCCATATGACCAAAACTTTATATGAGTGATTTATTTAAAGATAGTGATACATATCAAATATATATTTCCTGTAAAAAACTGTTCTGTTAGAACAATCATTATATCTGCACTGTTTACTTCACTGGTTTGCACTCTATCTACCATGTGCTGCTTTGCTTATCTTTCTTTTTACATGATTTGTATAGTTTTACTTTATATTTTATTATCTGTATTTAATATTCTACTGTTAGTGTTATCTGTGTGCACCAAAAGTCTGAGAGTAACGCAATTTTAATTCTCTGTATGTATGTACTGTACGTGTGAAAGAACTGACAATAAAGCAGACTTGACTTGCTATGTGTCACACTGTCTAGTCTCTGTTTCCCTGGGTGTCCACTAGTGAGCTCACTTCCCCTTAGGCACTTCACCGTAGGCACTAGAATTCCTCTGGTCTTGTCCTGTCATCACAGTAATTGCACTCCTGTTAATTGCACCAGGTGCAGCCACTTTATTGTCATTAGCCTCCCTATAAATACCAGTCTTTCCCTGTTGTTTGTATGGAGTCCTTACCCTGCGTGTTACCAGCCTTCTCGTCTTCCGAGATTTATCCTTGCCTTCTCGTCCTCCGAGTTCCCGTTCCTTCCCTTTCCTGTTCCCTCTTTTTGTTTATTTGCTTGTTTGTTTGGACTGCTTGTTTGGTTTTGACCTTGGCTTGTTCGACCACGATTTGGATTATCTTTAAGAAAGACATCTGCATTTAGATCTTTTGCTCTCCGGGAGTCTCTCTGGATACAAGATCGTCACACTATGACATTTACATTGTAGCGACCAGCGGACTTAAAAAAAAAAAAAAAAAAAAAGCAAAGGAACAAATACAAATAAATTCGCTATACTATTTACTATTAATGTCTCTGTCTCATTTCAGTTTAAGTTTAAGGCTTTAGTTTCGTATTTATTTCAGTTTATATGAAAAGGTTCATGTAGCATGGTACAGCCTACTGCAGAAATTAATAAACAAATGTAAAATAAAAGATAGCACGCTGTCACTTTAAGAGCCGCACGGATCCAAATTACTGTTACACGTGTATTTTAATTACCAACGCTTTACATTCATTTATTACATGACCGACGAACGTATACATGAATAATAACTAAGCCCAGGATTTTGACAAATTTTTGCGTGTTTTGGAGCGTTTAGGCATGCACCTCGAGCTAAAAGATGACTTTAAATGTCTGTGTTCTGTTCTGTTTCTGAGCGCTTATATCTTCCTGAGGAGCAGCGCAAGTTCTCTTGCACGCTTTTAAAAATATGAATAAATATACTTCGATCATTCAAGCACGTCCCATTTTGCAAATGTCACGTTACACGATTTTACTGATTTGCACAGGTAATTGGGCTTTTATGGAGGAACGAAAGCGCAGCGCTGCAAAAGTGGGAGGAATAGGGCACAATAATTGTTTTATCTCGATTATTGGATTTTTAATAACCTCTTTTTTATTTTTGATTAATTGCACAGCACTAAAATAAGGACATTAATTGTATTGAATCTGCAATTGTATTTTAGGCCCTACTTTGAATCTTAAAAGTATATAAAATGTGTACAAGGTACTAGCAGATACTATAATATAATTAAAATTCTTGAGTGTAGAGACACTTCTATGACTGTTTCTGTCAATTCTGTGCTAAATGTTTGTAATATTGTAATCATTGTTTGTTTCTATATTCCTTGTTGATTTAAGTACGGCAGAAACACATGAAGACAGAAGAGTAAAACACTGAGCCTTGTCAGATTGAGCAGCTGCAGTGAAATAAGAGTGAACAGATGAATATCAGTCAAATACAAACAGTGGAGGATACGGGACTCAACCTCACATGCTTTATCAGCTTTACTTACATTTATTAGAAACATTTATTCACAATTTTCATTACAAATTTGCTGCTTGACACATCTGCATCAGGTCTTCTGTGTGAGTACAGAGTAAAAATCTGTGGTTCAGAAAGGGATAAACTTGTTGAAAACTGCGTTCTGAAACCAGAGGTGAGTCAAAACCAACAGCACTGTGGGGGAAAACAGAGTCAGTAAATGACACACAAACCACAAGACACGTGTTTAACAGCATGAATAAACTAAAGACCATGTATATGTGTTTATTCGTTATGGACCTTTGTGTCATCTAATAGATATTTACTGATGTTTCTTTTTTTTTCATGTCATAAAGTTCCAGATTACTCAGATGAATCAGATGTCTTGCAGTCACAGATGACTGTTTACAGATTTGTGAGATTGAATAACTAAAGGATAAATTACAGATCGAGAACAACCCTATAAATCCAACACAAGAATAATCTGATATATGTTTGTGAATTCTAGTCTCTTGTGAAGACCTGGACATTATCCTTAATCACCACATCAGCTCCTGAACACATCTGATCACAAACAGACGGACTGGTGCATTGCGTTAGCACTCGTTAGCTTGTCATTAGCGTGTTCATCAAACAACTGTAGTAAGAATATTTCATCAAGCACGGTGAGTAATGGCTTCTCCTGTTATCGTTACTTGCACCTCTTGCCACATGTACAGTTTATATATTTCTGTCGCAGATGAGGGATTCACATGTGATAAATGCAGGGAAATAGTTAGGCTGACAGAGAAGATTTCAGAATTAGAGACACGCATCCAAACTTTAATTGAGGACAGTAAGAATGTTAGGGCTCTAGATACGGCTTTGGCTGTGTCTAGCTCAGGGATTCCTGTACATTGTCCAGTTCCAGCAGAGCCCCTGCAGCAGGGCAACTGGGTGACGGTGAGGCAGCGTAGTCATGGGTCAAAACACCGCTCTTCTGTTCCGATCAAAACATTAAATACTCTAGGTTCTCCCCACTCAGTGATGCACCCACTAAGAAACCTGATGAAAGTGCTCTAGTTATTGGTGATTCTATTGTACGGAACGTGAATATAGTGACACCAGCCACCATAGTCAATTGTTTACCGGGAGCCAGAGTGCCTGACATCTTTGCAAATTTAAAAGTGCTGACTAATTATAAATGTAAATACTGAAAGATTGTTATTCATGCCGGCGCTAATGATGTTCGACTTCACCAGTCGGAGATCACTAAAAATAACTTTAAAGAGGTGTGTGAACTTGCAAGTATGATGTCAGACACTGTAATATGCTCTGGTCCCCTCCCTGCTTACCGTGGTGATGAGATGCATAGCAGATTGTCATCATTTAATGGCTGGATGTCTAAGTGGTGCCCGCAGAATAACATAGGTTTCATAGACAGTTGGAAGAGGTTTTGGGGCAGACCTGACCTGTTGAAAATAGATGGTTTTGGAGAATGTCCAAAGTTAAGAGCAACAATTTAATTGAGGTTCAACAAACAAAAAACAGATGCAATACGGAAAAACAAATGATAAAGCTTGGCTTATTGAATGGCTTATCAGATCCCTTTCTACGAAAGGGATTTTTTTTGTAAATAATATGATCGCTGATCATAATCTAGATGTGCTCTGTTTGACAGAAACCTGGCTAAAACCTGATGATTAGATTATTTTAAATGAGTCTACCCCCCAAGATTACTGTTATAATCATGATCCGTGTCTAAAGGGCAAAGGGGGAGGTGTTGCTTCAATTTATAACAACGTTTTCAGGATTTCTCAGATTGCGGACTTCAAGTATAACTAATTTGAAGTAATGGTGCTTCATATAACATTATCCAGAGAAACAAATGTTAATTATAAATCCCCTGTGATGTTTGTACTGACTACTGTATACAGGCCACCAGGGCACCATACAGACTTGAATGAAGTGAATGAAGAGGTATCATATCGATCACAAGTGCAGTATGGAGTACCTCAAGGCTCAGTACTAGGGCCGCTACTCTTCAGGCTTTATATGTTACCCTCGGGAGATATCATCAGGAAACATGGTGTTAGTTTTCACTGTTATGCTGATTATACTCAGATCTATATTTCTTCGTGGCCCGATAAAACACACCAATTTGAAAAACTGATGGATTGCATAGTCGATATAAAAAACTGGATGACGAGCAATTTCTTACTGCTAAATTCTGAGAAAAACAGAGGTGTTAATCATAGGGCCTAAAAACTCCGCTTGTAATAACCTAGAACACTGTCTAAGACTTGATGGCTGCTCTGTCAATTATTTGTCATCAGTTAAGAACCTAGGTGTGCTATTTGATAGCAATCTTTACTTAGAAAGCCAAGTTTCTAGCATTTGTAAAACTGCATTTTTCCATCTCAAAAATATATCTAAATTACGGCCTATGCTCTCAATGTCAAATGCAGAAATGTTAATCCATGCATTTATGACCTCAGGGTTAGATTATTGTAATGCTTTATTGGGTGGTTGATCTGCATGCTTAGTAAACAAACTACAGCTAGTCCAAAATGCAGCAGCAAGAGTTCTTACTAGAACCAAGAAGTATGACCATATTAGTCTGGTCAACTATTTTATTGATTTTTATGTGTAAAAAAACACTTATAGCGTGTGAGTAAAATATTATAGGCATAATTTTAAGGATAAACTTACATTATTGTTTAAAGGGACAATAAGTAACTTTTTAGGTATTTTATTATCTAAAATCAATATTTTTATTCATAAATATGCCCTCAATGGTGTACAAATACCTATGCCAATGTTTAAACTAATCCTTGTAAATGAAGAATTTATTATCTTTATATACATGGGATGGGTAGGTCGACGGAGGCTTCCATGTAGTTCCGCCATCTTGCAAAACTATAATAGCAGAGAGGGACAAAAAGTACTAAGCCAGCGCGTTTCCACAACGCGTTTTCGGTCAGAGCCAGAAACGCAGGTGCAGAGCAGTGAGAGGCGCTTGAAACTGCACCGGCAAGTTTAAAAGTCTGGATTGCATTCTTATTATGGACCATACATATGCCGCGCCACAGGAGAAGAAAACATCGTCGCCAAAACAGTCAAAAATAGAACGTAAAAGGAAACGTGACCGTAGATTACAGAAAACAAGAGTTAATGTCGGGGAAGCTTTTTCTAGGTGGAAAGAGCTAATGCTGGATAAAGATTTCAAAAGAGACGCTGAAGTGGCCAGTTTTCTTCTCGACAGGTAAGTCAGTGTTACAATCTATATTATAATATTTTTTTTATATCTAACAATACATATAATTCAGAAAATATAACGAATAAATTAGACATAACTACCAATTACAATATTTCATGTTTTCCACAGTCAGTAATTCATACTGTAACATTCGTTTGTTTATGGTCATGTTGCTGTTTGTTTGAAATAACACACCTGTTCACCTGAAGGAAAACTCGACGAAGTGCTATTAGAAGACATCCCGTCAAAGCTTTTTGGTACATATCGCCTACCGTAGATGCAACGCGCATTTGAAAAAGCGAGGCGCTGGAGAGCAAAATTAGTTTGAATGCAAAATACAATTTCACCACTAAATGGGAGTAATTCCTACTTAGTGTCCCTTTAATTAAAATTTCAAAACCCTTATGTTCCTTGTGAAGCAGTGAAGTACAACCCGAATTCCAGAAATGTTGGAATGTTTTTTTTTTAATTTGAATAAAATGAACATTAAAAGAAGCCATGCTGTTGTAATACGTATTATTAAATGTATTAAAAATATACTTAAAATTAAAATAGTTTGTTTATAAAATGTTTGTATTCCCAACATGTTTATTTTAAGTGCATTAGAAGTAATTCTGTGTTAAATATATGCCTAGTTATACTTCTAAGAAATATGCTAAACACAAGCATACTTAAAATGTATTCCTAAAATCTTACTTTTAGTGATGTTTAAGTTTATTTACAGAAAACACACTTATGATACTCTTAATTAAAGTATATTTTAGGCCTACTTTGTGGAAGAACAGAAAATGATTACACTTTTAGTGGGATGTTAAAGTAGTACTGCAATATATTTTATATATTTATGTATTTATTATTTTAACATTCTAAAAAGTATGATATAAAAAAACAACAACAACAAAAACATTTGTAACATTTACAATGTGCAAACATTTGTCAACTATTATAAGCACTGCAATACTTGCATATGTTGCATATAGTTTGTAATATGTCGGATTTTATTAATTATCAGCTCATTTTCAGTTCAGATTAGTTTAGTTTAGTTTATTAAGATCCCCATTAGCTGCTGCAAAAGCAGTAGCTATTCTTCCTGGGGTCTATAGACTTCAACAAAAAAAATATTCTTATAACATTAAACAATTCATTATACAGACAGAAATGGAGTGTATATAACAAATAACAATTATTCTAATGTAAAAAAATAAACTCGTAATCTTTTACAAAAAGTAATTGCATTCATTCCCAAAATCAAAAACTGCGGAAGAGAATTCCATACCAGCATTACTCTATGCAGCACTGTCCTTTGCATAAGGTTAGTTCAACACGGAGGTAACAAAAAGTGACTCTCTGTTGACTGACGAGTGGAATATTGATGCACAGCACTAAAAAAAGACAGTCTGCTGTATAGTATTTCTGGCATTTTTGTAACAATAATTTTTCTAACAAAGTTAACAATACAATATTTAATCCTGCTTTTTACACTTAGCCAAACTAACCTATTATTCAATTATATAACACTAATCCTGAAAGGGCAACTTAAAACTACCCGAGCTGCTTTATTTTGCGCAACTTGCAATTTTCTTAAATTAATTTCAGTTGTCCTTGACCAAATAATTGAACAATAATCCAAATGTGATAAAACTAATGATTCTACTATTATTTTCATCACTCGATTTGGAATAAATTTTCTACAATGCTTAACAACTGCCAGACTCCTGCCCATTTTCAATAATATTTGATTTATATAACTATTCCAATTTAACAAACTGTCAACAGTCACACCGAGTAGCTTTACCTCAGTAACCTGTTCTATTACAATACCCCCCACAGTCAGACTGAACACATGCAGATCTTTTAACAAATACTTGGATCCCAACACCATACATTTACTTTTCCCAGCATTAATCACCATTTTAATGTCCCTAATCCAATTTTCAATTAGTTTCAGTTCAACTTGTAAAATTTTATTAAGTTCAACAAGGGTTTGCATGGACGTATAAATTGTAGAATCATCTGCATATAGAGCCATGGTGGTATTCTCTAAAACAAAAGGCAGATCATTTGTAAAGATAGAAAATAAAAGTGGCCCAAGGCAACTCCCTTGTGGCACACCACAATCAAGAGTCTGTATATCAGAATTACTCCCATTAAACGTTACAGTAAAATCCCTATTGGTAAGATAACTTTTAATCCATTCAATAGCAGATTTTTCAAAACCATAACACATTAACTTTTCCAACTAAATTTCATGATCAAGTACATCAAAAGCAGCACTCAGATCTAACAATACTGTTCTAACAATCTTTTTATTTTCAATATCTTTTATCCAGTCCTCAGTTATCTGAGCCAAAGCTGTTGTTGTAGAATGTTCCTTCCTATATGCATGCTGATAAACAGAATTTAAATCATTTATACTAAAGTACATACTGATTTGTTCATAAACAATTCTTTCCGTAATCTTACTCAGAA
The DNA here is from genome assembly GCF_003368295.1 of Carassius auratus. Taxonomy (NCBI): domain Eukaryota; kingdom Metazoa; phylum Chordata; class Actinopteri; order Cypriniformes; family Cyprinidae; genus Carassius; species Carassius auratus. Next base: position 366,410 of record NW_020525757.1, read on the forward strand.
TGGGTAAAATACTAATAGGTCTACATTTTTTTCTCGACAGTGGTTCCCTGTTATTCTTTATACGTGGCATAATTTTAGTGACTTTCCAACTAGTAGGACAAATGCCTTTCTCTAAACTTAGATTTATTATATAACTTATAGGCATAGCAATCACATCAGCTACTAATTTTAATAATTTTGCATCAAGGTTATCAGCACCTGATGGTTTCTCTTTCATTACTTTTAATAAATTCTCAACTGTAGTAGTACTTACTCTTTCAAAGTCAAATTTGCATGCTTTATTTCCCATTATTTTATTACATATTGTTCTATTATTTAAATAACTTTTTTGTTTCAGATTCATACCTTGTCGTAAAGTTAAAACTTTATTCTTGAAATAAGAACTTAAATGATTTGCAGTATCCCTGGGTTTAGTCAAAAAGGATCCGTCAACTTCAATAAAAGATGGCACTATTACAACTTTTCTCCCCATTATTGTATTAAGCATACTCCAAATTTTATAACTATCAGATTTTGCATCTTTAATCTTATTTTCATAATAATTTCTTTTTTTTGTTCGGTTCAATTTAGTAACAATTTCTTAATTTCCTATACTTATTCCACAGGATACTGTTGCCTGATGCGATTGATTCAGCCTTTAATTCATTTCTCAGCTTTATGTGCTCCTTAAGTTCTAAATCTACCCAAGGAGCAGCAATGGTTCTCACAGTTATTCGTCTCAATGGTGCATATTTGTCCATGATTGGCATTATTGAACTAGTAAAAGCCTCTAAGGCTCATTTTCATTAAAATGTTTAAATATCCTTTTAACAATAATTTTCTGCCCTGATTTGGGAATGTCTCGGTTACGTACGTAACCCTCGTTCCCTGATGGAGGGAACGGAGACGTTATGTCGACCGACAAATGGGGTCTCACTTGGGAGGCCAATCATCTCTGATTTTAAGAGAAAACGCCAATGAAATTGGCAAGTGGATTAACACACCTGAGCCACTCCCCGTGCCAGCGGGTATAAATAGGGCGACAGGTGCATCCACTCATTAGGTTTTACGCTGAGGAGCCGAGAACGTGTCCCGGCAACAGCGAATGGTTCAAGGTTGTGGCATGGGGACATAACGTCTCCGTTCCCTCCATCAGGGAACGAGGGTTACGTACGTAACCGAGACGTTCCCTATCTGTCGGTCACTACGAGTTATGTCGACCGACAAATGGGGTCCTATGGAAAACGCCATAACCTGAACCTCGTCACAACCCTGAGGCGCTGCAATTGTTGACAAGCCTTGGCGTGCCACAAAAGCTACGCTTAAGGTCGTAACCTTCCCAAAGCCCCAGCGCAAATTCACTGACCTTGGTACCGAAGGGGCCAAAGGGTGAGTACATCGCTGCTGGAGAAGGCCATGCTGCTGTTCCGCCCACAAAAGAAAATGGAAGGGATTCCAACCTTCAGTGAAAGATTGCTTCAAATCTTCCCTATTTGTTCTTTCAGCTGGCAAGACAATGGGGAAGCGAGCCTTTAGGAAAGGTCACTACGGAGACCACATCCTACCCGTAGGGAGGTGACATGTGGATATACCGATATGGACTGACCCAGGGGGCAGTACTACATATGGAAAGGGTCTCTGAGGCAGGTCCTACCTTGGAGTAGGGAAGGAACGGCTGCCAGAAGAGACTGACAGAGTGATCTGTCAAGGGAAGACACGGGTTTGCCAAGAGGGAAACCTTACCGTGGAAGAATACACATATGGGATTACCCGTAGGGAACCCAGCCATATGGACACCTAGCCCAGTACAGGGGCTGACCGGCTCCGGGCATGCTAACGCCAGTACTGGGCCTGGCGACAGACTGCTCCGCCAAGTCTGACGCAGAGGGTGCTGGAGGATGCTCGACCAGGGTACGCCAACCGGGGAACTCTACTGGGAGAAGAAGGCACTCACATCCCCGTGTTAGGGGGAATGGCGCAGCAAGCGAGACACCCAGCCAGCCCTTCCCGCCAATTACCTGTTACCCAACACACGGGAGGAAACTGGCTCTACACGGAGGTTGTAAAACCTCGCAAAGGTGTTAGGTGTCGCCCAGCCCGCAGCTCGACAAATGTCTGCCAGAGAGGCGCCGTGCGCCAACGCATAGGAGGAGGCCACACTCCGTGTGGAGTGGGCCCTCACCCCCAGGGGGCACGGCTCGCCTTGGGAATGGTAAGCCAAGGCGATGGCGTCCACTATCCAGTGGGCCAACCTCTGCTTAGAGACAGCCTTCCCCTTCTGCTGACCTCCAAAGCAGACCAGGAGCTGCTCAGAGCTTCTGAAGCTCTGGGTGCGGTCCACGTATATGCGAAGCGCTCTTACGGGACACAGCAACGACAAGGCTGGATCTGCCTCCTCCAGGGGCAGCGCTTGCAGGTTCACCACCTGGTCTCGGAAGGGAGTGGTGGGAACCTTGGGCACGTATCCAGGCCGGGGTCTCAGGACAACGTGAGAGTAGGCCGGCCCGAACACAAGGCACTCTTCACTTACCGAAAATGCTTGGAGGTCCCCGACCCTCTTGATGGAAGTGAGCGCAATCAGGAGCGCTGTCTTGAGAGACAGGAACTTCAGCTCAACCGAATCCAGCGGCTCAAAGGGACCCCTCTGAAGTCCCGCCAGGGCAATAGAGAGGTCCCAGGAGGGAATCAGGGGTGTCCTAGGAGGATGTAACCTTCTGGCACCCCTCAGGAACCTAACGATCAGGTCATGCCTCCCCAGGAACCGGCCGTCCACTGCATCGTGATGGGCTGCAATCACCTTCAGGGTGGAGGGTGACAGCCCACGCTCCAGCCTACCTTGCAGGAAAGAAAGCACGACTCTGACCGGGCATCTCCGGGGGTCTTCCCGGTGAGAAGAACACCAATTCGTGAACAGACTCCACTTCAGAGCATAGGCCTGCCTCGTAGAAGGGGCTCTAGCCTGAGTGATAGTGTCTACCACCGCTGGGGGCAGATCACTTAGGTCTGCCGCGTCCCGTCTAGAAGCCACACATGGAGGTTCCAGAGATCTGGGCGCGGGTGCCAAATGGTGCCAAGCCCCTGAGAGAGAAGGTCTCTCCTCAGGGGGATGCGCCAGGGAGGGGCTGTCACAAGGAGCATGAGTTCCGAAAACCAGGTCCGGGTGGGCCAGTAAGGCGCAACCAACAGCACCTGTTCCTCGTCCTCCCTGACCTTGCACAGTGTCTGTGCGAGCAGGCTCACTGGGGGAAACGCATACTTGCGTAAAGCCCGAGGCCAGCTGTGTGCCAGTGCATGTGTGCCCAGGGGGGCCTGGGACAGGGAATAGTACAGCTGGCAGTGGGAGGACTCGTGGGAAGCAAACAGGTCTACCTGGGCTTCCCGAATCGACTCCAGATCAGCTGGACCGTCTGGGGATGGAGTCGCCATTCCCCGGGGAAAGTGAGCTGTCGTGAGAGCACGTCGGCTGCACGATTGAGCTCCCCCGGGATGTGGACAGCGCGCAGCGACTTGAGCCACGTCTGACTCCAGAGGAGGAGATGACGGGCGAGTTGAGACATGCGATGTGATCGTAAACCGCCTTGTCGGTTGATGTACGAAACAGCCGCAGTGTTGTCCGTGCGGACCAACACGTGCTTGTCCAGCACTAGCGGACGAAACCGTCGCAAAGCTAGATGCACTGCCAGCAACTCCAGGCAGTTGATGTGCCACAGCAGTCGAGGTCCTGTCCAGGACCCTGAAGCTGCCTGCCCGTTGCATGTCGCGCCCCAGCCCGAGTTGGAGGCATCTGTTGTGACAACAACGTGCCGGGACACTTGTTCTAAGGGCACGCCGGCCCGTAGAAAAGCAAGGTCCGACCAAGGACTGAATAGGCGGCAACACATCAGTGTGATGGTGACACGATGTGTACCGCGGCGCCATGCCCATCTCGGGACTCGGGAGTGTAACTAGTGCTGAAGTGGTCTCATATGAAGCAACCCGAGCGGCGTGACTGCGGCTGCGGATGCCATATGCCCCAGGAGCCTCTGAAAGTGTTTCAGCGGTACCACTATCCTGCACTCTGAAGGAACTCAGGCAGTTCAGCACTGAGTGGGCACGCTCGCTGGTGAGACGTGCCGTCATACTCACCGAGTCTAACTCCATACCGAGATAAGAGATTCTCTGCACAGGGGAGAGCTTGCTCTTCTCCCGGTTGACCTGAAGCCCCAACTGACTGAGGTGCCGAAGCACGAAGTCCCTGTGATCGCACAACTCTTCTCGGGACCGGGCCATAATGAGCCAGTCGTCGAGATAGTTGAGGATCCTGATGCCCACTTCCCAAAGTGGGGCAAGGGCGCCCTCCGCGACCTTCGTGAAGACACGGGGGGACAGGGAGAGCCCGAAGGGGAGGACCTTGTACTGCCATGCCTGACCCTCGAAAGCAAAGCGCAGGAACGGTCTGTGACGAGGGAGGATAGAGACATGAAAGTACGCGTCTTTCAGGTCGATCGCTGCAAACCAGTCCTGGGGCTGGACGCATTTGATAATGCGTTTCTGCGTCAACATCCTGAACGGGAGCTTGTGTAGGGCCCGATTCAAGACTCGCAGATCCAGGATAGGTCGAAGGCCACCGCTTTTCTTGGGCACGATGAAGTAAGGGCTGTAAAACCCCGTCCTCATCTCGGCTGGAGGGACCGGCTCGATTGCATCCTTCGCCAGGAGGACAGCAATCTCCTCGCGCAAGACAGGGGCGTCCTGGACTGCCACCGAAGTCTCGAGCACGCCATTGAACTTGGGGGGTCGCCGGGCGAACTGAATCGCATAGCCGAGTCGAACCGTCCGGATGAGCCAGCATGATGGGTTGGGCAGCGCAAGCCACGCTCCCAGATACCGTACAAGTGGCACCAAAGGGACAGTCGACATACCCGCAGTGGTGCAGCGATGGGGAGTCGTGCCGGAAGGCCCAGAAGGCACTGCGTCCTGGGTCATCGCAACCACACTCCCCGTGTTCCCGGAGGAACTGGCCAGAGACGCGTGGAGAGGCGTTGCGTCTCCGAACCGCGACTTCTTGGCCGCTGGCGAAAGGGGGCGTCGTGGGTGAGAATGAGGAAGCTGTGCGTCGCTCATTGTCAGCCCACGAGCCTTGCAACTCGGAGGAAGGAGAAATTGCTCTTCCAATGAAAATGTGGGTGCCACTGGCCGTTCGACCAGCGGTGGAACAGAACCAGAAGATTCTCCACCCGGCCCTCCTCCGGGGGAGGGAGTGGCGCTCTCTCCGCCATCTCCTGAAGAGCAGTTCTCTGCATCTCCGAGTTGCCCGTGTCAGGGCCGCTTAGTCGACTTCCTCGAGGACTTTGCAGCCGGGAGTGACACGGGGGGCGCCGCTCTCCTGCGCGGGGCTCGACGCGCCGGCCTCGAAGAACTCTCAGCACGGGGCGGAGCTGGTGTGGAGGACACAGGGGGGCGCCCTCGGCGACGAGCAGGCTGAGGCACTGCCTGCGACGGAATGGTGGCAACCGGAGGATCACGTCGTGGCAAGATGTGCTGTATGGCCTCAGTCTGCTGTTGTTCTGTCAGGAACTACTGGGCACAGCCCCTGACAGCATCGCCACACAGGACAGCCTGGGACATGGGAGCATCGAGAAAATGCACTTTGTCAATGTCTCTCATACAGACCAGGCCGAACCTGAAACGGCAGTACTGGACTACCAGAGTGGACATCGCCTACCCGAGGGACTGCGTTGTGACTTCCGTCACCCAGAAGGGGGAGGTCAGTCACCATGCGCAGCTCCTGCATCAACCTCGGGTTGGTCCTACCCTCGTGCATTGTTATAGCCTTGGCTTGTTGGGTTTGCAGGATAGCCATGGCATGCAAAGCAGAGACAGCTTGGCCCGCAGCACTGTAAGCCTTGGTAGCGAGCGCGGCCGACAGCTTACAGGCCTTGGGTGAGGGGCGCGGACTATCCCTCCCAGTGGCGGCGTTTTGCGGACACAAGTGCACCGCAATCGCACTCTCCTGCTGGGGAATGTCAACACACCCCTAGCTGCCTCGCCATCGAGGGTAGTGAGGACGGAGGAACGAAATGAGCTGCTTCCGGCCGTAAAAGGGGCCATCCACGACTACATCACTTCCCCATGCACATCCGGGAAGAAAGGAACCAGAGTAAAACGCGGTTGTGAGTCACGCTCCACACCGAGAACCAATCAAACAGCCATGAGCACTCAGGGCTGGGCGGTGCATTCACCTCCATCCTGATGCTCACAGCTGCCCGGGCAAGCACGGCTGTCAACTCTGGGTCCAATTCGGCAGTGGCGACAACACCCGAGGGGGGCAGCCCCGCCGAATCTTCATCCACAGAGGTCAACAGCCCATCCCCGATGCTGCAATCGACATCTGATCTCCGGCGGCAAACTGAATGACCCGTTGGGACTGCCATAAGACAGCCCAGCAAAATCACCCAGCAGCTGCACAGGACAAACACTGCGGAAGGGGTAAGAGGTCCGTGGGGCGTGGCCCGGCGGAGAAGCTCTCACTGTCACCTTCAAATCTCCCAGAGCACTAGCCGGCGGTCCTCTGCTCGAGACAGAGAAACCAGAACGGGTAGTGACAGAGGGGTCTGCTCCCTTCCCTTTAAGAAAGGGGAGACGCGATCACAGCGTTGCCATGGTCACACACGCAGTGCGTGCATGAACCATCCACGAACGCGCCTTCAGCGTGCTGAATGCCCAGACACGGAAAAGAGCGAACGTGGCCGTTGTCAGAGAACAGGAAACGACCGCATCCAGAAGGACGCGGACGAAACGGCGTCTTGAAAAAGACGCGAATCGTCCGCGATTTGCTCTTTTAGGAAATCTGCTCTCTTAGTTGAAGCGCCCAGGGGAATCGCTGAAAGGGACACCGCTGTTTGGCCGTACCGCCAACCAGAACAGCTTCCCGACACAGCAGATGAATGGCTTTGTGGAGTATAACAGCTTTCATACAACCACTCGGCTCCGAAGCAAAAATCTAATGAGTGGATGCACCTGTCGCCCTATTTATACCCGCTGGCACGGGGAGTGGCTCAGGTGTGTTAATCCACTTGCCAATTTCATTGGCGTTTTCTCTTAAAATCAGAGATGATTGGCCTCCCAAGTGAGACCCCATTTGTCGGTCGACATAACTCGTAGTGACCGACAGATAGGGAACCTTAGTTTTCCTATTAACTGAAACTAAATTGTGATCACTAAAACCTACCGGCATAGAAACCTTTGAACATAAGTCTTTGTAAAAATTAGATCAATACATATATCTATTTTTGTGCCATCAGATCTATAAGAAACTCTAGTTGATTTTTTTAACAACTTGTGATAAATTACAGATTTCTGTTAATGAAAACAACTTATTTTTTAACGAACAATTATTCAAATGCCAATCAATAATCTCCTAAAAAATATATTTCATATTTTGTATCACAAACTTTTTCTAACATAGTACAAATCTTATCTAAATAAACTATAGGTACATTAGGTGGTCGATAACAAACACCAATTAGGACAGGCCGAAGATGTGCTAACTGTACTTGTAACCACAATGCTTCTACACCCACACAACCAAAATCATTCCTAATTTTTGCAGGTATTTGATTTTGAACGTAAATTGCAACCCCGCCACCATAAGCATTTCTCTATTATAAAATATATATAGGCATTTCTCTTTATAAAAATATATATAGGCAATATATAGCAAAAAAAAAAAAAAAAAAACTGAAACAAGACCATCTAGTGGCAATGTGAAAGGAGTGTATCTACTAATGTCAGAGGGGTTAACCGCAGTTTAAAAAACAAAACAGCATGTCCCAATATAATAATAGCCTACTAAAGCATGTTATCAATATCAGCTTATATAACTAATAGCTAATGTTAGCATCTTACCTGCTGCACTGTCTGCTGCTTTCTCTTCATCAGACCGATAGCCCTCCTTTCACTGGTGACTTTGTGTTTGAGCCCACAAATGTTACAAAGCTGTCATTAAGTTGAAGTTATCACACAGTCCTCGCTCAAGCCGCTCACTAGCTATGTTTCATTACAGAAACAGAATTACATTTCCGAGCGTGATTTTATGCTCCATTGACTGATGTTTATGTAAAGTGTATGTTTCCTGTGTTTATTGCTTTTGTATTGATTGTGTTTTTGTATTTTTCCCCTTCAGAATCTGGAGTACTAGTGGTTCCTGAAGCCTTCTAGGTGTGGTGGTGGTTTGATTGACAGTTGTAGTGTTCACAACGGGTGGAGTGTTGTGAGAGAGCATGAGTGGTTGCTGTGATCTGATAGTCAGGATAAATTCCCCAGGTTCTGAAGTGGTAGGTGTATGTGTGATGTGTGATTTATATTATTTTTCTTTTACAATTTATTATTGATCGTTTTGTATTTTATTAAATAGTGTGTTTTAGAATAAACTGTTTTGTACTATCATTGTTGCCTGTTATCTTACTCAGCCACTACGTATCTGCGTGCTTTGTGTATCTGGATAATCTGTGTTCCGGACTATTTCCAGGTGGCGTAGTCGGATTTAATCTAAAATAATAGCTGTCATGCCACACTTATTTCTCAGACTACAGACATTTAAATGTGCAATGCGTAACCCTTTATTAATTAATCTATCTTTAACCATAACCTTTGTATCTGATTGAACATCTGTCAATAGTAGAGCTGTACAACAACCATAAATAACGTTTAACAGAAAAGCATACAGACAAACCCACATGGAAACATACAAACAACCAAAACAACATACAATCATACACACACACACAAACACACACACTCATGCACACCCCACTTGTCAACACTTATAAGCAAAACCAATTGGCAGCCACGCCATCTCCAGACATAAACATAAATTATTTTCACATTACTCTGCGGTAACGGGTACATAAACAAACTTATGATCATTTGGTTATTATGAAACATTCCGTTCTACAGTCTCAATTCTTCATGCTACCTCTTATCGAGCCTCTTCCATGTCTTGTTTGTCCAGCTCAGGCTATATGACCGTCTTTAGATATGTCTCTGCAGCTAGATGCTTAACTCCCGCACTCCATAGTTTCTTCCTCACGTCCCGAAAACTCGCCCGTATTTTAGCCATCTCCGTCGAAATATCTGGAAAGAAGCGAAGTTTCATTCCGCGAACCACTCTTTCTTCTTTCGCAATCCGCACAATCTCATCTCTCACCACCAGCCTCTGCAGTCTTACTATCATTACCCGTTGTCCAGATTTACTCTTAGATCCAACACGATGCGCCACCTCCACCCCTAGCTTGAGCTGGAGCTTATCATTGAACAACTCTTTTAGCAGTTGAGACATATAACTTGTAGCATCTGCTCCTTAACAGCATTGAGTTGCGGTTGTAGTCTATTAATTGCCTCATCGAGTTCCTCTTGCATTATCCTGCGAATCAGAGAGGTTAATTCTTCCATGTTAGCCTCTTTAGCTGTCATGTCTGTAGCGATCACCTGCTGAGCGAGGTCCACTTCTCCATGCTTTGTTTGTGCTTTTCTCTTCTTTGGGGGCATAGCAAACGACGAACCTCTAAACAAATTTCATGCTAGATCAGAATGTTATTTGTCATTACCACAGTTTTTGTCTAATTTGTCGGAGACTGGCGTTATCCGGCATGCCTAACCTTTCACGCATGCCGGCTAGAGACTGCTATATGAGGGTGCAGGGCATCATCACTGAAAAGATAAGTTTATCTTACTACTTTTAATGAAGATGACAGCTGTATAGAGTAATGAAACAAAACCCCTGTTGATAACTCTTGAAGATTAAACAGCCTGCGAGCTGAATTCATTGACTGATGTCGGAATATAAAAAATGTCAACACTGATGTGATGACATTTACATTTACATTTAATCATTTAGCAGACGCTTTTATCCAAAGGGACTTACAAATGAGAACAATAGAAGCAGTCAGGTCAACAAGAGAACAACAACAGTATACAAGTGCCATGACAAGTCTCAGTTAGTCTAGTATAGAACACATAGCCAGGTTTTTTTTTTATAAATGAAAAGACAAGAAAAAGAAAAGTGCTAGTATTAGTTGATTAATTAGTTGGTGAAAAAGATGAGTCTTAAGATGTTTCTTGAAAATGAGTAAAGACTCAGCCGTACGAATTGAGATTGGGAGGTCATTCGACCAGCTGGACACAGTCCAGGAAAAGGTCAGTGAGAGTGATTTTGAACTTCTTTGGGATGGCACCACAAGGCGTTGTGCACTTGCAGAGCGCAAACTTCATGAGGGCACATAAAATTTAACCAGTGAGTTAAGGTATGTTGGTGCCATGCCAGTGGTCGTCTTGTAGGCAAGCATCAATACTTTGAATTTGATGCGAGCGGCTACTGGTAGCCAGTGTAACCTGATGAGGAGAGGAGTAACATGAGCTTTTTTTGGCTCATTGAAGACAACCCTCGCTGCTGCATTCTGGATCAATTGCAGAGGCTTAACAGTACATGCAGGAAGGCCCTCCAGGAGAGCATTACAATAGTCCAGTCTGGAGAGAACAAGAGCATGGACAAGAAGTTCTGACAGGAAGGGTCTAATCTTCCTAATGTTGTATAAGGCAAATCTGCAGGACCGGGTCGTTGTAGCAATGTGGTCTGTGAAGCTTAACTGATGATCCATCACAACTACTAGGTTTCTGGCTGTCCTCAAAAGAGTAATGGTTGATGAACCCAGCTGTATAGAGAAGTTGTGATGAAGCAATGGGTTACCAGGAATCACCAGGAGTTCTGTCTTCGTAAGGTTAAGCTGAAGGTGATGGTCATTCATCCAGCTAGAAATGTCACTCAGACAGGCTGAAATGTGAGCAGCTACCGTCTGTCGTGAATGAGAAGTAGAGTTGGGTGTCATCAGCGTAGCAGTTATAAGAAAAGCCATGCTTCTGAATGACAGATCCTAATGACGTCATGTAGATGGAGAAGAGAAGTGGTCCAAGTACTGAGCCTTGAGGAACCCCAGTAGAAAGGTGTTATGTTGTGACCTCTCCAAGACACACTGAAGGATTTGTCAGAGAGGTAGGACTTAACCCACAGGAGTGCGGTTCCAGAGATGCCCATCTTTCTGAGGGTGGACTGGAGAATCTGGTGATTAACAGTGTCAAAAGCAGCAGACAGGTCCAGTAAGATGAGTACTGAGGATTTTGAAGCTGCTTTGGCCAGTCGCAGGGCTTCAGTAACCGAGAGCAGAGCAGTCTCAGTTGAGTGGCCACTTTTGAAGCCAGATTGGTTGCTGTCCAGGAGGTTGTTCTGTACAAGGAACATAGAAAGCTGGTTGAACACAGCTCACTCAAGTGTCTTTGCAATGAATGGAAGAAGGAATACCGGTCTGTAGTTTTCAAGAAGCGCTGGATTTAGAGATGGTTTCTTGAGCAGTGGGCTTACCCGAGCCTGCTCGAATGCTGAGGGAAATGTTCCAGAGTGAAGAGAGGAGTTGATAATGTGAGTAAGCGAAGGGATGACTGAAGAAGAGATCGCTTGAAGGAGGTGAGTGGCGATCGGATCAAGTGGACAAGTAGTAGGATGATTGGACAAGAGAAGTTTGGAAACATCCATCTCTGAGAGTGGGGAGAAGGAGGAGAAAGAGTGTGCGTCGGTCATTGTGAAGTTTTCCTCAGTCTGTGGTGTGGAGAATTGGTCACTGATGGCTCTTGTCTTATTTGTGAAGAAAACTGCAAAGTCGTCCGCTGTAAGAGTCGATGGAGGAGGTGGTGGCAGCGAATTAAGAAGAGAAGAGAAAGTCTTGAAGAGTGTCCGAGCGTCCCAACAGCCGTTAATTTTGTTTTGGTAGTAGGATGACACCAGCAGATTATTGACTACACAAACACAAAGAGCATCATCTTCTGATCATCATCTGTAATGAATGAATGTTTTCCCCAGGATCAGACACTGATTATTCTAGAGCTTAAACTGAACAAGTACAGACAGTCTTGTCTACTTGAGAGACTCTCTCTGCACTGCTCTCCTAAACTGGAATATGGATTTGATAAACTGGTCTCTCAACGCAATTGACACCATCTTCTCAACGAGAAGCCTGGGTTCGGGGGAATCTGACTGCCCTGCCGGAACGTTTGCAGCTGGCTACACGATGGACGCGTGGGCGAATTGGCGGGTCGTGTGTCTGGGGGCTCTTTCCATGGAGGACATTGAAGACATCTACCTATTCGGAACCATGATAACAGGTCTTCTGCTTATTGGATTAGGCTTTGCCCTGGGTTATCGGAAAATTAAGAAGATGGGAACAGCTGTCCAAAGCCTCACAAGGCTGCCCGTCATGATTGAAGTAGTGGGCAGAGCGGTCAGCATTGAGACTGAGACTATTAACCGCAATATGGATAACATCACGAAGAAGCTCACGGATTTGGAAAAGAAATTGGAGAATTTGGAGTCCAATGGACAATGAACAACCATAGTGACCGTGAAAAGAAATGCGGCTACTAGACCAAACAACAGGTATCTTATCTTCTTTTGGCTTTCTTTACCAGCTTTGGCTGGATGACAAAAATCTCCCAGGCGAGCAGGGCAGCTTGACTTCTCTTGCATTCCTCGACCCGTTTCTCACAGACACCTGTTGATTGTTGACTCTGTCTAGGACCTGACCAAGGACGTCTCCATGGCAACTTGCTGTGACGCTGTATAATCTGCGGACTGAAGCATCTAGAGAGAGTCTCAACTCTCCAATACGTCATTGACGCTATGGGGAACGCCTCAGGTGTGACAGGTGTCTGAAATCAAATATCAACTCACAGCAATCATGCTGACCGGCGACAGCCGTGAATCATCAGCTTGAATGATGAGCGTGCGACCTGGATATACAAAGGGCGCCTTGAAACCATGACAAAATCCTTTTGTCTGAAGGGACTGTTTGGCAGGCAGACCCTGAGGCATGGCTGGGAGACGTATTGTCTCGTTCCCTGTTCTCAGGGAACCAAGGTTACATTTGTAACCTGAGACGTTCCCTTTCGAAGGGAACTTCGACAATACGTCATCGACGCTATGGGGAACGAAATACCCACGCCGCCATGCTAAAGGGAGTGCATGCCCAATGGCAGTGACAACTGTCAGAACCAGCAATTCAGTGAACGCTAGAACCACTCACCCTCAGGTCACACAGGGCTGTCAGTGACAGCACTCCCTACGGTCATAGCCCAAGCTATATGACACCACAGAAAACCTCCATAAACATAGTTTAGTGAAAGGTCTACCTGGGCCTGCTCAAGGGCCTAGGACCACAACTTCAACTTCTTAGAAGGGGTCCCTTCTAGGGAATGTGGCTAGGGAACCCGAGGGAACCCCAGCCAGTCACTATTCAGGGGAATGTACCACCTGAAATGCCACCAGGCAGGCCTGACCTGGTGTCACTACATAAGACACTACAGACTGGCCACTTCCTGTCTGTCCGAAGACAGAGCCTCTGGACACTTGCCTTTAGGAAGGCATCCAGCCCGAGGAACTGCGGAGCAGGCAGTGAACCACTCGGCCTGGATCTCAGAGACGGGATATCCTGGAGAGTATGACTCAGCATAGCGCTTTACAACGCTTGCCAGCGAGGGGAGTTTCTCTACTCGATCCACGGATCTACCCAGTGTTTGTGTTTCAAAAACACTGAGGAGGCCTGTGAGGGCCTAAGGACTGATCTAACTGGGAGGCCTCATTAGAGGCCTACGACCGACTGACCAGACTCAGGAGACCAAATACTCAAATTGACCCTCAGTGAGGGGATCATAAGATTTACCTGGTAGGCAACCAGGCTGTAGCAGGATAAAGAGGTTCCAGGAGGGAACCCGTAGCAGAGAATAAAAACTTGAACCGAGCCAGGGCGCAAGCTCACCTCTGGTAGCTGCCTGACAAGGACTGCTAAACTGAAAGTAAGCGGCCACTAGCTTACAAAACCCAGCATCACTGTGAAACTACTCCCAGGGAGACCTGGAGAGGCCTACTACCTGACAACCACAGTATGTGGGAGCTCACCTTCAGAGAGGCCTGGTGAAGCCTACTATCTGATAACCACAATATGGGGGAGTTCACCTACAGAGAGGCCTAGAGAGGTCTACTACCTGTTACCAGATAACCACCTTAAGTGGAAACTGAAAGTCATTTGGAACTCAACTCCAGGGAGGCCCGGTGAGGCCTACTACCTGACAACCACAGTATGTGGGAGCTCAACTTCAGGGAGGCCTGGAGAGGCCTACTACCTGAAAACCATAGCTGATAGTGAGCCAGACTGGCAGTCCAGTTTACTGTCTTTGGGGCTTTGCCTTCAGGGAGGCCTTATGAGGCCTACTACCTGACAGTTCAAAGAAGCGGAAATTCAACTTCAGGGAGGCCTGTGGGGCCTGCCACCTAGTAACCACAGTATGTGGGATAAAACCCTCAGGGAGGCCTAGTAAAGCCTACTACCTGACCACCACAAAAAGTGGGAGCCCACCTCCAGGGAGGCCTGAAGAGGCCTACTACCTGAAACAGTCTAATCAGCTGGATGTAACTGCTGCTGGGGACTCGCCTAACAGGTAGGCCTGGTCGAGCCTACTAGCTGATAGCGAGTATATTCTGCTACTTTAACGAACACTGCTGGAACCATACTATTAAAAAACTTTTCCTATAGTTTTGTCCTAGTGTATGTTCCACAATGTTGTGACCCACCTCCGAGGAGGCCTGTTAAGGCCTACTAATCGTCAGTGAGCCTTCTGCCCGAACTACCAGGGCCAACCACCGAAGGTGAGCTGGCCTAGGAGCCCTATTGGGGGCTATTCCGTCAAGGAGGCCTGCTGGGGCCTACTACCCAACTGTGCAGCCTTCGCGGCAGAAAGCTGTTGCTACAGCATCCTGGTACCTAATCACATTGCCAGAGGCAGTGTACTCAGCAAATAGCAATACCCTTATAGCAGGGGAGTACAACATACGCCATTCTGCCTAGTGGAGGCCCCATTAGGGGCCTACCTACTAAATGCATAGGCGTCAGCCCATGGCAATGCTCTGGCTTCAAAGGGAGCGGAGTTCAAAAACCGGAATGAAATGTAGTTTAGAACTCCCTGCTCAACCGGAGCCGTCGTGGTGTGAGGTAGATAATACAGAGGTGAGAATGGACTACTCAAAACTACCCTGAGTTAGCGGGGGAGTAACAACCATATGCCCCTGCAATGTTAGACAGGGAACGGGCCTGCAAGTGTCTCCAAGGGTTACAGGGATTTGTCCTGCGCCCAGCCTAGGGGAGCAGGGGGGCTAAATTGCAAGCCAACCCACATCAACCCATCGGTCGAGCGATAAGCTCAACGGGCTGAGTGGAGCCAGCTCTAGAGGCCCAAACATCTCTGTTCGGCAAGGTCTGACAAACTGTCATTTCGCAGAGCGAAAGATGGCCTAACCCTGCCAGACTGATCCTACCTCAGCTACCACCCTGAATTACTCTATCACCCCTGAATGCAGAGAAAGGGGCGGGCCTTGGCCAACGACTCCCATTTAAGGGAGGAGGCTGAAATCTAGGGGAGGAAGCCTAACACATAATGAATGTGGCAGCTATACTTAGCAACACACCTCCAACATCCCTAGCATAGCCTAGGCCAGCTACAGAGGCGGCCCGGATGAGGGCCGACCTACAAGCATAGATCTACCTGAGGGCTTGGAGGAGCCACAGCCTATTTGATTGAGAGGCTGTGAAACACTCAACCTACTGAAACCCTACAGAGCTCAGGGGAGCGAGTACTCAGGATACCAATGTCACAAACCGATAGGCAGGACATCTATCTGAAGATCTATCTGAAGCGCCAGCGTCACTCTAAACCTAAAGCAAAAAAGTTTTTTTTTTTTAGGAAGACCAACTACTCTACCCCTGGGTGGCTAATAGCCCTGAGGCTAAACAGAAATGAGCGGTGGCCCACCACGCATATAAAATGTTATGACAGGAAGGCCATCACATACTCAGCACAGAAGCCAAATCTTCGAGCTTCTTCCTAATTCGTTCTAGCCACCAACTGGGGGAGGCTTCAGGGCCCTAAAGTCCAATACTTTAATTGCTCCTCTAAGAATGAACCCTTAGATCTATACAGGGAACAAGGTCTGTAGAGAAATACAAATCAGTGTTAGTTATATACACAGAATTTTACAAACCAAAAAGTTCACCTGCGGCGTGTGGAGTGAAGACTCGCCAGAGAGTTCTCAATGAATCTGGGGTCCACCACTTTTACATGCCTAAAAGAGGCGCTCACATTAACCAGTTGCTACGGCGGGCCATCAGAACATAGTTCTCATTATAAGGCCCATCCCCTAGGTCTGGTGTAACGTAAACGCCTGGGGAGTCAAGAAGAGGTAGAGGGCTGGTAGAAAAAGGCCCTCCAGGGAGATCAAACCCTACTTCCGCTGAGCGTTGCTGCGCTTGTGCTGAATGACCTCGCTTAAGTCCCTCTTCTTGCGGGAGGCTCGCCTCCTCTGTGTCCTACTCCTCCATGGAGGGGGCGCACGAGAGGCAACACTAGATCTCTGGTCCTGTCTACGGTCCTCAGACCAAGACGGACCCGGTCCTCCCGCCTGCCTGGGCTGGGGCCCGGATCTCAGCGGTATACAGGTCTTAAATGCGGCTGAGCGCGCCTTCGCTTCCCTAAACTTTCCAACCACCGCCTCAACGGAGGTGCCAAAAATTTAGCAGGCGAAACTGGTGAATTAAGGAGAAGGGATTTTTCTTTCTCCCCGATATCAGCCATGTTGAGCCACGGATGCCTCTCCGTGGCCACCTTCGCTGCCATCGATCGGCCGATCGCGGCAGCAGTCTGTTCAGTGGCCTGGAGGGATAAATCTGTGGTCCTTCATGGTATGAAGGGCAGCACCAGCCTGACCGGCTGCCGTGTACGCTCTGCCATTCAAGCGAGCCGTGGTTTTAATGGGCTTGGATGGCAGAGTCTGAGCTTTCAGTGTCGACACCTGCCCAGATACGAGATAGTTCGCAAACATCTCGTCAATGGGCGGCATCGACACATAACCATACTCCCCAATCCCCTCAACATCAGCGAAATTACCCCGCTGATGTCGATGAATGCGGGCAGAGTATGGTTTCTTCCATGCCCTCTCGATCTCTGAATGGAGATCAGGAAGGAATGGAAGGGTCTGCTGAGCTGGTGGTCTATGTTCAGGGAAAAAACGATCGTAAAAACGACCGCGAACGATCTCTCCCTGAGCGCGCCGCCATGGCAACTGAAGTTTGTCAGTGGCGCGCTCCATAACTTCCACCTACTCTGCGTACATGGGGCAGGATGGCTGGCGAGGTTGAGGATCTAAATCATCCTCCTCAGCCATCTCTTGCCCAGCCCGAAGAGCACTCGCTGCAGTATCAGTAGGAAAAAAGTCTGCGTCATCCACCTGCAGCTCACTCTCGTCAGCCGATGTGTAATTAAAAATCTAATTTAATAATTTCCTTTTACAAACAGTCATATTTCTTTTCATAAAGTAAACTTTAACAACACAAAACCAACCAAAAGAAGTTTACGTTTCAATATTTAATTGTTTGCATTTCTGAAACAATATGTTAAAAATAAAGTTGTAGCATTCCTAAAAACAGACTAAACAGAGAATGAGTTGACCATTAGGGACTACAGATGGAAAGATATATCTGATTATAATGTGATGAAAACCACAAATTAAGTTAAAATGTGGACTCAGTTTACCCCACAAAATAGCTACTGTAGCCTACCAGTTCATGCTAATATTTAGTTAAATGATTTGCATGGTTTTATATCACGTGTATGTATCATAAATATTTTTAACTGTTGTTGTCATGGGAGAATCTCTCACTGGTGAATCCACCTGTGGACCTCTTCTTCCCAGATCTGAGTGCATTTGCTGATGGAATCAACTCTAAAACACACTTTACCGGATCGAGTCAGCAACAGAGGAAGCGAGGGAGAAGAGGTAGTGTACGTGAAAGATTGAGAAAGAGACCAGTGTCCATCTGTTATATTAGCAAATGTTCGTTCTTTACATAAAAAGATTGAGGAACCGCACGCACATGTTCGTTTTCAACACTAATTCATAGACAGTTGTTTGCTTGCAATCTCTGAGACTTGGCTAACGAAAATGGACTCTGATAAAGAGCTGCTAATCAATGGATTTAGTGGCCCATTTCGAACTGACCGAGACTCTAGGATAACTGGCAAGTTGCGATGCAGGGGAATATGTTTATATGTGAATGAGTGTTGGTGCAAGACTCTACTTGTGAGAGAGAAATTACGCACAAATGACATTGAGATGGTTACGGTATCCCTACGGCCTCATTATCTGCCTATAGAGTTTCCCCAAATATTTGTGTCTGTGGTGTACATTCACCAAAAGGCGAACGTGAACTTGGCTATTCCCAGACCAAGTTTCTCAATCCAAATTACATTATTTAGTTGTAGTAAACAATCTGGTAACCAAATGAGACCTGTCCACTAAATATTTTACTCTGAAAAATGGAGACCTTATTTCCCATTCACACTTTTTACATGATTGTTATTTTGTGTATTTTTATTCATCTAATATCCCTCCTCTCATCCCACAACATCCCCAAATCATCACCAAATCATCAAACCCTGGAAATCACACTTTCTACCGGAAGGTGACTGAAGGCTTCTCAGTGTTCAAAATGTTGGCCCCTTAGTGCTGGCACTGCACAGGCCCTCACTATTAATCTACAACAGGGGTGCACAACTCCATTTGAGAGATAGGTGGCAGTAATGCACGTACAAGTCTGTGATCCGCTGTAAAGCAAGAAGAAGAAGAAGAAGAACTTTGGTCCTAATCAAAACACTTGAACCAACTAATTAGGATTTGAAGGAGCACTGGATAATTACAGACAGGTTTGTTTAATCAGGGTTGGAACTGAACTCTGTAGGAAGGTAGACCTCCAGGAACAGGAGGCACCCCTGATCTATAATGCTGTGTTCACACCAAATGCGAATGGAGAGTCAAATTCGCGTCTACCACGTCTAGTTTGCCGCTTGAACATTTTATGATCATTCGCTTCATTCGCGTGTGAAATTAACTTCACAACAGACGCAAATTCGCGTCATGGGGGGACTTCTGCCAGCTGAGTTCACGCAGCATTTTCAACTGCCATTTTTATTTGGATAATTTTCTAAATATTACTGTTATCGTGTCATGAAATGTAGTTTTAAAAGTATTTCAGGACAGAATGTAGTTGTTTTAAACTCAAATATGCGGTTTATTTATAAAGACAGCGTCTATTTAAAAAATGTGTTTCGGAGATGAGCTCCATGTGATCATGTATCCGCCGAGAGCAGCCTCACCTCGGCTAGACCTTCTGATGTTTGCCACTGGCTCTGATGTCTCTTTAGTGGTTCAAGATAAAATATAATTTATTTGGGGTAAAACGAAACGTTTCTTATCTTTGGCCTTTATTCAATTAATCTATTATGTTATATATATATATATATATAGGTCCTTTTTATTCCTGTCTCTATAGAAATATGAACTTTTGTCATATAGCTCCGGTTGACTGCTCAATCACAACATCAGTCGTTCCTCCATGTTGAATGAGGGACTCCTAGCAAGCTCCTGAATGGTTAATGTGGCGCGAATTGACGCCAAAGTTCAAATTTTTCTACTCGGGCGGCAGACACAAATTCGCGTCAAACACATAAATGCACAAAAGCACCATTCGCGCGTATCGCGCCAGACGCTCAATTCGCGTCATTCGCACGAACTAGACGCAAATTATTCCCGTTAACACACCTGATTCAATAAGCTTGTCAAAAGTGAGCTCTGTGCATGAATGGAACATATACGTTCGCTTCAAACTGGAATCATGGTGGAATATCCTGTGATGTCCGCTGCACAGGTCCCTTACGTTCAAATAGAACAAACGTCTGACGCAATAAGAGCATAACATAAACATATTTTGAGTAACAAAATGTGCAGAGAAGGGAAGTTCAAGGACTGTAAGTGAGAACCACTGTCATAGCTGAAGTTGGCTGATAGCAAACAAATATTCCAACCTCTTTTAAACCACAGCTCTCAAGCATCAGACTCTTCCTAACCAGAAACAATCAAACAATACTATAGTCTCCTGTCGAGAAGAACATTGAATCCATATTCAAACTGAACCATGATGTGGTAACCTCACCAATAAAGAGTCCTTCTGAAATACATACACATACACTGTATTAAACTCTTAGCATCAATCCAAACAAAAATACAAAAATAATTTCAATAGAAAAAAATAAAAAATTAAAAACTTGAAATTATATATATCCCAACCAGGACACAGCACAATGTTCTCAGCAGGTGAGCCATGCTGGCTACTACAGCTTGCTATTGCTAACTCCACATGGCTTTACTTAAGGAAACCTAAAACACCAAGCATCCATAGTGGTAAGAAAGAAAACTGCCCACAAAATTCTTATTAACAGCCTCAAGTCTGGCCCAGTTTGCCCCAAGGGACCAGGGGAGGACTGTAGGGATTTCAATTATTTTTTTATTTATTTAAATTATTTTCTGGACACAGGTCACAAAAAGGTTGACATAGAGATTGTGACAATGTGTGATCAGTCTTGAATCAAATGTGATGCTAACAGAAATCATCAACTACTAACAGACGTTAAACAGAATCGTACTGATTTTGCAGAATTAACATAACATAACATAACATAACCTTTTACCTATAGAGATAGTTCACCCAAAAATTAAAATTCGGTCATCATATAATCACCCTCAATTTGTCCAAACCTGAAGTCGTGGCCTAATGGTTAGAGGGTTGGACTCCCAATCGAAAGGTTGTGAGTTCGAGTCCCGGGCTGGCAGGAATTGTAGGTGGGGGGAGTGCATGTACAGTTCTCTCTCCAATACCACAACTTAGGTGCTCTTGAGCAAGGCACTGAACCCCCAACTGCTCCCCAACGCCACAGCATAAATGATGAACACTGCTCCGGGTGTGTGTTCACAGTGTGTGTGTGTGTGTGTGTGTGTTCACTGCTCTGTGTGTGTGCACTTTGGATGGGTTAAATGCAGAGCACAAATTCTGATTATGGGTCACCATACTTGGCTGAATGTCACTTCACTTTCTCTTTCTTTTTCTTTTTATTTCTTTCTGTTGAGCACAAAATAAGATATTCTGAAGAATATTGGCAACCAGACAGTTGACAGCAGCCATTGACTTCCAGAGTATGGAATAAATACAGTGCAAATGCAAGGCAGTAACTCATTGGCTGCGTATGCAACATGAACCAATCAGCTTCTGTCGAGTTATTTAACTCTCTGATAATCATCAGTTACATTAATAACCCATCACCCTGCTCCATCTGTTTCATGACTGAAATATGCATATACATCTATATATACTCTATAGAGAGAGGGAGAGTGATCAATGTACATGTACAACATGAGGTCTTTGTATTTTGGGGATTTTTATTGTGGTCTTTAAAAACAATGTCTGTGGACTGTAATGTGTTCATTTGTAGGAGATGTTCATATATTTGTAGTTTTGATACCATTTCAGGTCCAAATGTTAATGATCTCTGTGCACATCATTTGCTGGCAGAATTGCATTGTGTTAGATGTTTTATTCTAATATATGGATGATTGACAGCTGAAATCACATTGAATGTTACACTTTTTCATGGGAAGCATGTTACGATAATTTGAGTTGCTGAATATTTATATATTAAAAAATATAAAAAAAAAACTGTCAAAATGATCAAGAAAGAGATGGAAACTATTTATGCAGTTTGTGGCATAGAGAGCACACTTTCACTTTTAGCAATCACAGACCTTTCAAATTAATCTTTAATTCATTAAAAAAAAAAAAAAAAAAAAATATATATATATATATATATATATATATATATATATATATAATTCTTTATAATTATGGTCGTTTTATGTTTTGTTTTGAAGCCAGATTCAGGCGTGAGGACTAATGAAACTCAAGTTCAGACTGACGTCTCATCAGCGTTGGGTTCTGTGTGTGTTTGTGGCGTCTGAACATCTCTGAGATTTT
The DNA here is from genome assembly GCF_003368295.1 of Carassius auratus. Taxonomy (NCBI): domain Eukaryota; kingdom Metazoa; phylum Chordata; class Actinopteri; order Cypriniformes; family Cyprinidae; genus Carassius; species Carassius auratus. Next base: position 388,381 of record NW_020525757.1, read on the forward strand.
CTCTGCAGACCAAAACACACAGAATAGGGTCTGAAATCACTCTCAAATTCATCAAACAGAAAGACATTACCCCCCAAGATTTGTTGACATAAGGATATAAATGATAGAAATCCACACAGGTGAGGAACATGAAAGGTAAGTACATCATAACAAATGTAAGAATAGCAACAGTGAGCACTGAACTGTTTTTTCTGACAGGAGTGGAAGAGGCTTTACAGCTGATTGTAGATGATACAGACAATACGATCAGAGGAACAAAACTTGTGCTGAGACTGAATAATGACATGTTTGTTTTATGAAATCCTGGATGCATGAAAAGAAATAAAGCACTCACTATAGAAAAAAAAAGCACAATGATGGATATTATGATGTAACAGGGCAGTGAGAAAATACGAGCAGAACAAAGCGGATATTTCAGAGTCACAATCCCCTCCAGAGCCACCAGCTGATGCAGATGAAAACCACACCAATGTAATCCAAACCAAAACTGGATAAGCTCATGGATAAAGGATCTGAATTCTGCCAGTATACCTGCCACTATATATAGATGAAGGGGTAATTGTATCAGATCATTGAGGAGGAGGAGGAGGATGAAGACTGAGATTCGGCCTCTGATCTTTCTGTGAAGGTGCAGATGACGAAAAGCCCAAACCAGAGCTGGAAGACCCACACAAACACTAGTGATGAGGAAGATACTCCATCTGATATCTGAAGAATTATATCGTTTTTCATTAGGGATATTATTGTCATGAATCTGTCTTGTCTGATTTTCACCGTTCATGTTGCTGAAAGAAAAAAAAAAGTTTTCTTTTATTTAATATTGAGTGATAGTGTGAATTATTCAAAACATAGCTGTTTCGTACATTAATTGCTCTCTTTAATGGAAATTACTTGCTCTAATTAATCATGGTTACACTGTTATATAGTTAAATCAGAGGTCAGTGAATTAATTTTTTATCTTTTTTTAAATCCATGCAGGCCAGATCTGGGCCGAAACTGTTTGCCGTCTGGGTAGATTCTATTAAATATTTTAAAGAAATGTTGATAACTAGGAAATACATAATAATAATTTAAATAGAAAAAAACTAAACATCAGTGTTCATCTGTATGTCTGTGTTTTTCGAGTCAGGTTGAGTCTGAGAATGCAGTGTACTTGGTGTGCTCAGACTAATGCTAGTCAGCTAGTCGTGTTCAGTAATACTCTAATAAAACAGTTATTTGTAACATAAATCTATGTTGAGTTAACCAACTATTTTAACTGTTTTCCATCATTCTGAGATATAAAATAAGTTATGTTGTGTTTCACTGCTTTGAATTATTCTCACAGTAAATAATTTAATTCCAATGGAATATGAGATATTTTTCGTTTAACCTGTTTCCATTGTCATTTTCACATTATTAGAAAAAAAAAAAAAAAAAAAAATTCAAGAACCTACAACACAGCACTGATAAACCTGGCAGATCTTCATTAAGAGAAGTTCTTGTAATATGACTTTCACATTGAAATCTGCATTAAATCTGACTGATGAGAGCTTACCTGAATGAAACTGAAATGTGTTACAGTCGCTGTCTTCAGTTCAGATCACTGTGGTTCAGTTTGTCTTTGTCTCTCACAAGCTAATGATGTTTTCTCATCAGTCAGCAGTTGGTCGATGGTTAGTGGTTAAAGCTCAAAGTGTCTCTGTTCTCATCTCACTGCCCACACTGTTGTTCCAGAATAAGTTTTCCTTGTGAAAAATAAGGACAATAATGAAATGTTTTAATCATTTTGAATCTGAGAATTAAAGAACCAGTCGTTGCCAGTCATGTTTAACATTTGTGACTGATGCCAGCGATAGTATATGTGTTACCTGTCTAATATCATTCATCCATTTAGTATTTTTATTTTCTCATTTTTTTTTTTTTTTTTTTTTTTTTAGTTAAATGGTTTTACTATTTTTTTTTTCTACAAAGAAAGTACAATCAATTAAAAATGTCAGGGATTCATCTCATTTTAAAGATGTTATCAATAATTAATTTATCTTAATCTACAGTATAATAAAAATGTAAAAATTAGAATGAACCTATTGGCCTATATAGAATACAGTCTATTTATATTTTTAATTATTATTATTTTTTATTATTATTATTTTTTGCTAATTAGCTTCATTTGTTATATGTTAAGATGTATGATGTTGTTGTTTTTTTATTTCTAATATTTATTCATTTATTCTAGAAATTACAAGAAATGTTCAGTTTTTAAAAAATCCTTTTGAATGTAGATCCATATTGTGAGAGGATAATAAAATAAATAAATAAAAAACAAATAAGCATTGCTTTATGTTACAACTGTGCTATATAATTAAAACATATTGTATATATATATATATATATATATATATATATATATATATATATACATATATATATATATATATATATATATATATATATATATATATATATATATATATATATATATAAACATAAACCTATAATATAATATAATGTGTGAGATCGGTCACATCAGCAGGGCCCTCATTAATCTCTGAAATAAACTCATCCCAGAACAAAACCTGTTATGTTCAGAGAATGGGTTGCTATGGCTACATATCCTGAAAGTTATTTCAGTTTTTGGAGCCAAAAGTTGTATTATCTGTTTACTTATAAACTAACCCAGGCATGTCACTTAAACTGATTTCAGGAATACAGACTTCATAACAAATTAATGAATTTCATCAAAATAAAATTTAGCATATTCAAACTCCAGACACTATGTCGGAGTAATTAAACTAAATTGTTTAGATAGATGGTTGTTCACACACATCTTTTATCATAGATCATAATCAGATTTCTTTACCTGTGAGAATGATCAGTCCCAGCAGACACTTAGAAGCCCTTTCTTGTTTCTGTCAGTCTTTCTCTCATTGTGTATTTATAGCTCATCAGCTCATCCTGTGGCTGTTAACTTCCTCTAATCTCACCAACTGACCATTGAGCTGCATTTCTCTCACACTACACTGAAACTCAACACTGCTATTTTCAAAAGCCCCTCTCTCCACCAATCACTAATGGCTGAGGTCAAAACTGTTGACTGTTGTCAAAACACATCACGGAGTGTGAAAACTCAGTTTCCTTTTTCTTTGGTGGGTTTCTTTTCATATCGCTACAGTTGCTACAAAAAAAAAAAAAAAAAAAGACTGTTAGTTTCATTGGTAAATTTGTTGTTAAATTTAAGTTGTTAAACAAAGCTAAAAGGTTCAAATTAGTTGATTCAGGTTTGTTTATTAGAGTTGAAACTAAACTATACAGTAAAGTGTCTGTAGGATCAGGAATGATAAACCTGATGTAAAGTGTGATTCTGTGCATGTACCCTTTAATTTTCTTCTTTTTTTTTTTTTTTTGCACATTTGAGTATTTGTTTTCCCAACAGTGCACTTTTGGAATATATCCTTTAAAAGAAATGATAAATTTCAACTCATGGAGTCTTTATTAATGAGCTGATGTCATTTATCAAATGTGTTTAGTAAGAGTGGTAGCATACATCTTTGGATGCGTGTCCTTCAGTCATTTTGCAATGATTGGAGTCTTTAGCCAGGAGGTTTAACCATATTTAACCATAACACTCTTCTGTTGGCGGATCAGCAGTGGTAGCCAGAAACTACTCACTCTCTCCTGGCAGCTCAACTTCTCACTCCTGCTCTAAATCCAACAAGATCTCTCTGCTGCCTCCCCCAGTCTTCACACTGCTTTTTTTTCTCTCAGTCCCCTCAGACTAAAGTATGTCATCAGCTTCCAGACTGACTGGGCTGGGAAGCCCCTGCATCCCACCTCAACTGGGTACAACCATGTCTGACAGTTCTACCTCAAATGCTCCAAAAGCAGAGCTGTTAAAATCATCAAGGACTCCATCCACCCCAGTAACCATCTTTTCACTTTGCTGCCATCTGGTAAGCGCTTCCTCGGGAAGAAACTGCCATCAGGCTAATAAACTCAAAACCAGCCTATTAACATCTTCATGTCTCCACTTAATATTCACTTGATCAGTGAGATATTCATCATTATCTACCTCAAATTGACATACTGACAGTGTCAACCTGTTTGCACATTTGCTTCTTGTACATTATTTATATTTAAAACTACAGTATACATTCATGTACATTACTTTCTATACTACTGTATATTTAATTTTACAATATACATCTTTTTATATTTTATTCTTATTTTTATAGTTTACTTTTATTTCATTCTTTCTTTCATAGCTATATTTATGTATATTTTCATCTGTGTTGTATTCTTTAATAATTGCACTGTCCATGGAGTGGACCCGACTCATAATTCACTAATGCTTATATATGCCATATATCCACGGTTGTCAATCTGGGGTATGTGTACCCCCAGGGGTATGAGGACTGATTTCAGGGGGTATGAAAAAAGAATATGTAAGTCATATGCCTTTTCAAACATTTTCTTTGTCCCACGGTGGTAACTTCTTAGGCCATCCTTAAAAATATTTTTGTTTGCCTTAACAAAAAGGATTGATAGGTCGGACTATATATATTTTTTCAAGATTAAAAAAGTAAAAAAAAAAAGTACAATTTTGATCATGGTGATTATGTAGGTATTAATTTAAACAAATTTGCAGGACTTCACTGACAGAATCTCGTGCCAAGTTAAAGAGGTGTCGAGAAAAAAAAGAGATTTTGATAAAATAAAATAAAAATATATTTAGATATTAAATAACAATTAAAAAACCTGTATAAACTGAACACCAAGAATAATATTAACTATTGAGTGGTGGCGACATGCTCATGTGTAAGGGTGGCGCTGCCAATAATGCACCTAAAAGCTGCCACAAAGAGCTGGGAAAAGTAATGATAGATTATTAATATGTCAAATATATCAAGGAGACATTGAAATTGTTTATTAATAGACAAGTGTTTTCTGTGTCAAAGAGGAAGTTGACTATGCTGACTCGTGATCTTCGCAGCAGTGAACACGCCAGAGAGAAATACGGATTAGCCTACATACGCAGAGAGATTTTGAGATTTTGAGCCTACATACGCAATTCGTTTTTAATTGTTTTGTTACACGTTTAAGTACACATTTCATGCTTTCTATATGTATATCTCTCAGGTCTGTGAGGCAAGTAGCTTATACGCTGAGTTCGGTTCATTTAGGAGACAATCTCCAGTTCACGCGCCAGCGACTCTGTGTCCTGATTTATTGCCTGCTATATTTTCTTCTTATTTATTAAATCCAGGAAATTGGTAGATGAAACATTGATTAAAATTAAGACAAAATTAATACAAAACGAAATTCACTTTAAAGAAAGATTTTCTACAAAAACAAACTCAGTGAAGTGATCAAAATCATGTCTGCCCACTCCATTTGTCTCTCGATATTTTCGGGATCATCTTATTCATGCTTTTCACTTTTCATATAATCAACATAAAATAAAATAAATATATATTATTTTATTTAAACATGAATATGGAACTAAATCGTTTTTTAATGACTGGGCTACCACGCATAGTAGGCTAAAGTAGCCTATAGGCTTCAGAGAAATTTAATGTCGGAGCGTCTTCCCAGCAAACACAGAACGTTCCCCTAACATTCCCGTATGGTTCCCATTTGGTTATTTTTATGGGGAACCAAACAAGAACGTTCCCAGAACGTTCCCGGTAGGTTATTTTTAGGTTATATTTTTATAACTTTAAGGCAACGTTCAGTGTAGTATAGCCTACTGATTTTTTTTAACGTCTGGGCTGCTTTATTAAAGGGGGGGGGGGGGTGAAATGCTCGTTTTCACTCAATATCCTGTTAATCTTGCGTACCTATAGAGTAGTACTGCATCCTCCATAACTCCAAAAAGTCTTTAGTTTTATTATATTTATAAGAGAAAAATAGTCTGTACCAATTTTTCCCGGAAAAACACGAGCACCTGGAAGCGTGACGTGTGGGCGGAGCTAAAGAATCACAAGCGCGAGTAGGCTTTTGCGTTGAGAGCTTTTGGAAGCTGTGACATTGTAGTTTGGGAAAATTACTAAGCTCCACTTTATGTCATCTTTTTTTTTTTTTTTTAAGCTGTACATGTGGAAAGTGCAGTTTGATGACAACATCTCATGTTGTTTACTTGATGTGCTTACGCGCCGATTGCTAAGTTAACAACACAGAGATATTTGAAGCAGTTTTACTCACCGCCTGCGGTTCCAACACACGATTGTGACCCTTTTTCGTTGGGACTGCATTACCCTTAAGAAATAAACGATATGCAAATCCGGCGTCAAACTGGGCCTTGTTTGTAAAACAAGCATCTTCGAAATGCAGGGAACAAACAAAAACACTTGCACAACTCAGCTGATGCTCTGTAAAAATAAACTCCATCCACTGGTCCCTTAATGCTGTTTTTTTTTTGGTCATCTGTGCAGGGTTGTCTTGCCCTGGCAACCAAAAACACACTTCTTTTGTGACAATTTGCTCTATACGGGAGCGCGCGCTCTTCCGGCAGAAGTGCCCTTAGCACCCATATAAGGAAATTCCGCTCCATCTAACTTCACACAGAGCCATACTCGAAAAAAACTTTCCGAAACTTGTGACGAACCGGAAGAGGTATTTTTGGAACAAAAATACTTTTTCAAACGTACAACTTAATTTTTTTAACTTTTTCCATGTTTAGCATGGGAATCCAACTCTTGCTATTTCAGTATTAAGGGAGTATGGATGTATAAACAGATGTTTCAATATATTAAAAGCATTTTCTGATGAACGCATTTTTCTCCCTGAGTGTCGCGATTTCGTTTTCATTTCGCATATAGGCCTAGCCTACAGCCCTTATAATCATAGATGATGCCACAGGTTTTTTTTTTTTTCTTCTTCTTTTTTCTTTTAAAGAGCCTAGCCTACGTTTGTATGTAGGAGTATGGGTAATTTATATTGACAATACTATACAGAATTCCTAAAAGAATTTGCAGATTTCCTCTCAGACCTTCTGGTTACAGTTAATAAAGTGCTAATCATGGGGGATTTTAACATTCACTTTAATAATACAAATGATGCATTAGGACTTGTGTTTACTGACCTACAGTATTGTTCAAAATAATAGCAGTACAATGTGACTAACCAGAATAATCAAGGTTTTTAGTAAATTTTTTATTGCTACGTGGCAAACAAGTTACCAGTAGGTTCAGTAGATTGTCAGAAAACAAACAAGACCCAGCATTCATGATATGCACGCTCTTAAGGCTGTGCAATTGGGCAATTAGTTGAAAGGGGTGTGTTCAAAAAAATAGATCAAAAAAATTTTCTGGGATTTAGCAATCCTGTGAATCACTAAACTAATATTTAGTTGTATGACCACAGTTTTTTAAAACTGCTTGACATCTGTGTGGCATGGAGTCAACCAACTTGTGGCACCTCTCAGCTGTTATTCCACTCCATGATTCTTTAACAACATTCCACAATTCATTCACATTTCTTGGTTTTGCTTCAGAAACAGCATTTTTGATATCACCCCACAAGTTCTCAATTGGATTAAGGTCTGGAGATTGGGCTGGCCACTCCATAACATTAATTTTGTTGGTTTGGAACCAAGACTTTGCCCGTTTACTAGTGTGTTTTGGGTCATTGTCTTGTTGAAACAACCATTTCAAGGGCATGTCCTCTTCAGCATAGGGCAACATGACCTCTTCAAGTATTTTAACATATGCAAACTGATCCATGATCCCTGGTATGCGATAAATAGGCCCAACACCATAGTAGGAGAAACATGCCCATATCATGATGCTTGCACCTCCATGCTTCACTGTCTTCACTGTGTACTGTGGCTTGAATTCAGAGTTTGGGGGTCGTCTCACAAACTGCCTGTGGCCCTTGGACCCAAAAAGAACAATTTTACTCTCATCAGTCCACAAAATGTTCCTCCATTTCTCTTTAGGCCAGTTGATGTGTTCTTTGGCAAATTGTAACCTCTTCTGCACATGCCTTTTTTTTAACAGAGGGACTTTGCGGGGGATTCTTGAAAATAGATTAGCTTCACACAGACGTCTTCTAACTGTCACAGTACTTACAGGTAACTCCAGACTGTCTTTGATCATCCTGGAGGTGATCATTGGCTGAGCCTTTGCCATTCTGGTTATTCTTCTATCCATTTTGATGGATTTTTCTTCCACGTCTCTGGTTTTGCTCTCCATTTTAAGGCATTGGAGATCATTTTAGCTGAACAGCCTATCATTTTTTGCACCTCTTTATAGGTTTTCCCCTCTCTAATCAACTTTTTAATCAAAGTACGCTGTTCTTCTGAACAATGTCTTGAACGACCCATTTTCCTCAGCTTTCAAATGCATGTTCAACAAGTGTTGGCTTCATCCTTAAATAGGGGCCACCTGATTCACACCGGTTTCTTCACAAAATTGATGACCTCAGTGATTGAATGCCACACTGCTATTTTTTTGAACACACCCCTTTCAACTAATTCAACTAATTGCCCATTTGCACAGCCTTAAGAGCGTGCATATCATGAATGCTGGGTCTCATTTGTTTTCTGAGAATCTACTGAACCTACTGGTAACTTGTTTGCCACGTAGCAATAAAAAAATATATGAAAACCTTGATTATTCTGGTTAGTCACATTGTACTGCTATTATTTTGAACAATACTGTATGTTCATGCAGCTACATGAACGGGAACAAGTCAAGCTTCAGTATTCAGAGACCACAATAGTTTACCCCTTAAACATTCAACGCAATGGGAGATAAGGGGTAATGTTAAGGAGATTAACCATTTAATCAATTACTTTGCAGTCAAACACGATTCTCTTCATCAAGATCATCATCACTATGAGGTCAACTCTCATAAATCTTAATGCTGACGTTTCACAGATGAAACAAACCAAGTAACATTTCTGTTTAATTGTTCCATAGGGAACCATATATATATACAGTAGTCAGTAAATACACATTAACTGTCCCTCTTGACATGTTTCTTTGCAGGATTATAGTGTTTAAAACTCTGGCTCAGTTTGTTGTTCTTTGGGTTTCTTCACAAAAGACAGTAAGGTGCTGGAGATCCTCTTCCTGATCTTGAATTCCCAGCAGGGAACCTTCATCTTCCTCATCTATTGTGTCCTCAACAATGAGGTCAGACAATTACAAAATTTACATTTGTTTTTTCACTACTTCAAAAGTCTCATGTTTCTAAAGCAATAAATGATAATAATAATAATTAAAAAAAAACCTTCAGAGGTTAACCTGATCTCATGAAGTCACTCAGCTCCTTTCGTCTTGTTCTTGTCCAGGTCAGGCAGCAGTATAGGAAGTTCTTCAGATGTCTTTGCTGTGTCAAACAACACTGAATACTACAACATCAATGATGGCAATTTAAATGAAAAAGATAAATGTAAATGATGGCAAATTAAAAAGAAAAGAAAATTCCAGAAAACTATTTCATGTTTGCATGGTAATAAGAAAGAAATTAATTGTATGGAATCATCTAGTTGTCCAATATTAACACATTCATAACTTTACAATTCCAGCTCCAGAAGAATGACCTTATGACTTATTTTGTGAGGATCCCTTTCATATTATATTACTTTAAATATTGTACTGTACTATAATATAAAAATACAAGTTTTTTTTAAGGAAATGTTTTATTGATATACTGAATATACATGTAACCCGGTTAAAAAAGCATGAGCTGATACGTGATGATTGTAGTAGGCCTAACATTTAATTAACAGAGTGTATAAATAGTGTGATTTAAAAGGTTGACATTCATTTAAAAAGTTGTTATAAAAATGTTAAAAGCCGTTTCAAAATGATTTTGTTTATTGTTTCATGGTAAAAGATTATGTTATTCTGAAAACTGTCCAAACCAGCATTTATGTGTTTAATACCGATGGGGCGGAGAGTCAGAGCTCGCGGGTTTGTTTAGAGCAAGGACAGCGAGAGGAAAGAGAAAAAAAGAGTGTGTGAGACGATTTTCTGATTTAATTTGTGAGTTAGTAGTGCACAAACCAGTGTGTGGATTGTGTCTTATGATTGTTTACACAACAACCGGTGAGAGTGACAAGCTGCATATTGCAAAACGGGAGGAATTTCTGCACGAAGTTCAGTGACTGTTTATTTTTGTGTTACTGCTAATATTAACGATCAGATAAATTTAAGTATAGGCTGGAGTCCGTTCATTACAAGTGAATGACATTTTCTAGCCAAAGTTTGACTAGCTCAGTTGAACTGTTTGAGGGGTTTATCTGCTGTTTTCGACCTGAAGACGGAAGGGACTGATCTTGGATTTACAAGGATTTCTCTCGTGAGTTTTACCGAAACTGTGAGGAGAAAAGAGAAACAAATAGAGTTCGTGCTGAAAGGCTGATCGGATGTGGAGCCTGCTCATTTGATTGTTGGAGAAGGACTGGACAGAAACGTTATCATCAGGTATTTTTTCCTTTTGTTTGCTCATTGGCGAGCGAAGCGGCCATTACTTTTGGGCCACAATGAACACAAGCCTCGCATCAGGCCTGCTACGGTATTTTGTTTTATAAGAATTTTGTTTGCCGGCTTTAGATTGTATTAAGGTGTGTGTGTGGGCCCACAAATTATGTTGGTTTAAGTGATTTTGAAGTTATTCATCGAAGTTTTCTGAATTAAGCCAATTGAAGATTAATAGGGTTTAAATTGTTGTCTGTACATTTATATATACAGTTTTGACAGTATTTTCTTTTTAAAAAGAGAGACATTTTATGTTGAAGGTTTAAAAAATAACAATCATATTCTTATTTCATTTTCATATTTCATTGGAGATAATAATTTCTTTGAGTAAATAATTGAGATATATTTTTCTAAAATCTTGTGTTGTGTTACTTTATTACTGAAATAGGTAATCATTTTGTTTGAGTAGATTGTGAGTAGATTAACACATGTGATAAATACCTTAAAAGAACCCAAAAGCCCTGCCCTTAATAACATCCAGTTTGAGGGGAGCGCTACATAAAATGGAGGCACCGCTGGGATTGTCTTGGATTTTTCAGTAAAGAAGAAAATACAAATATAGCGAAAAGGTAAAAGTACTAAGCTTATTTGCAAATAGTATTAACATGGAAAAAACTGAACTAGTGTCAGAGTTAAAACGCTGGTGCCGTGGTGAGGGTTTGGATGAGACACATGCCTTTATGACCATTGTCCCAGAAGATATAGAGATCAGTGAAGTGGAAGAAACACTGGAAACTATTAAGTCTTTAGGACGGGTGCGTGTCCGTGGGAGAAACTTCAGTGCAAGACTAAACCGACGAATGGTTTTGTGTGAGAGTAAAGAGACTGTGCGAGAGGACAGTGTTCCTTCTGAAGTGATGCCTATTGATGGTGGAGAGGCATGGCCTGTAATCATCTTAGGAGGGTCACCTGAAGCTGCTGAAGAGTTCAATAGCAAATTAAAAGGGTTGTTGCAGGCAGAAGGAAAAACCATGGAGGATCTCAAATCATTATTCCCCAGTACAACCCCGCCCACTAGCTCCACTGAATCCATCCTTCGCGCTGTCGGAGATTTGTTGGAAAAGACAACCAAACCAGCTGATGGAGGGAGTTATGGTCGACTACGCATGTTTTCGGGAGTCCTACCAACGCCGCCAGGGGAGGAATCATTTGATAATTGGCTAGAGCAGGCATCGCTTATGGTGGAGGAAACTGAATGCTCAGATAGAGAAAAAAGACGCAGGATTATTGGAAGTTTAAAAGGGCCCGCACTAGAAATTGTGAAAGCAGTGCGGCACACCAATCCTGACGCCAGCCCAAAAGAGTGCTTAGAAGCCCTTGAAAGTGCTTTTGGAAGTGCTGAGTCCGGAGATGATCTCTATTTTGCTTTCCGTTTGATGCAACAGCAAAAAGGAGAGAAACTATCAGATTTTCTTCGACGTCTAGAGAGGTCACTAGTTAAAGTGATTCAAAGAGGTGGCCTCCCTGCTAGCAGCAAAGATCAAGCCCGATTGGAGCAACTGCTGAGGGGTGCTATTGCCTCAGACCTGATGCTGATCCAGCTGCGGTTGAGAGAAAGGAGAGCTACACCCCCAAATTTTTTACAGCTGTTGACTGAGATTCGTGCTGAGGAAGAGTACGAAACTTCTAGAAAGAAGCTCAGTGCCTCAGTGCATCAAGTGCATGCTAATACAGAAGTGGATACCAGGCAAGCTGAGATTCAAAACTTAAAGGCTGAAATAAAAGAGCTAAAGTCAATGGTGGCAGCAGTAGTGACCAAAACCACTCATGACAAAGATGATTACATGGAGCTTAAATCCATTAGTGCACCACCTGTTGTTGAGAACCGGCAAGATGCTGAGCTGGCTGCCTTAAAAAACAATTGAAACGATTAAAACAGAAAACTAGCAACAAGATGCCTGAGCAAGATGCTGCAGTTACTGTTTCAACCTTGGAGGCTACTAAACAGGTCCCCAAAAACCCCAAGGGAGCATCAAAAAGCCCAGAAGAGAATTTCTGCTACAGGTGTGGTGAGAGCGGCCATTTTGCCACAAAGTGATGGTTGACTCGTCTCCTGTAGCTCCACTCCCATCTGGTGTGCTACTTCAACCCACAGTGGTGCCCAGCGAAGAGGTGAACGTCAATCATTTCAGAATCTTAGTCCAGAATGAGTCTTTGTCAGAGACAGTCATACCAGTGGGAACCGTTATCGGACATAAGTATCTGACAGATGCAGTCACTTCTCTCTCTCCATCCAAAACAGTTGACACTGAGTTTAATGTGAACCTGATCAACTTCGGAGACTCACCTGTCTCAGAGGAGTGGAAGGAGAGACTCCGTCAAAAGCTATCCACAAGGTCTCAGGTGTTCTCTTAACATGAATGGGATGTTGGATTGGCAAAGGGCGTAGAACACACAATCCGGTTATCAGATCCACGGCCGTTCAGGGAGCGCTCTCGTCGTTTGGCTCCAGCTGACCTGGAAGACGTGAGAAAGCATCTCCAAGAACTGTTGCGTGCAGGGATAATCAAGGAGTCTCGTAGTCCCTATGCATCCCCAATCGTGATTGTTCGCAAAAAGAATGGAGCGGTGAGAATGTGTATCGACTACCGATTGTTAAATAGCCGAACAATCCCAGATCAGTATACAACACCTTGTATTGTGAATGTGTTGAATTCAATGACCGGAAGCAAGTGGTTCTCCTTTCTGGATCTGCGGAGCGGTTATTACCAAATTGCCATGGCCGAGGAAGATAAGGAAAAGACGGCATTCATCTGCCCACTGGGGTTCTTTCAATTTGAGAGGATGCCGCAGTGGATAACTGGAGCCCCAGCCACCTTTCAAAGATTAATGGAGAAGGCTGTGGGTGATATGAATCTGCTTGAAGTCCTTGTCTACCTCGATGACTTGATAGTATAACGTTGGAAGAGCACGAAGAAAGACCTTGATCGTCTGGCAGAGGTTGGGTTGAAAATCTTGTTCGATAAATATCAATTCTGCCTTCCAAAGGTAAAATACCTTGGACATATTGTGTCAGCCAATGGAGTATCACCTGACCCAGCTAAGGTAGAGGCAGTTACAAATTGGCCACAGCCTACGCACCTGAAGGCTCTTCAATCCTTCTTGGGATTTTGTGGATATTAGAGGCGTTTCATCGCCAATTATGCAGCCATCGTCAGGCCATTGTCTGAGCTCACCAAAGGCTATGCTCCAACCCAGCGGGGCAAGAAATCTGAGAAAGACAACACTAAGATTTACCTTAAAGAGTCTGAGCCCTTTGGTGAGAGGTTGCACCAGTCCTGCACAGAAGCTTTTCACAAGATTATCCACTGCCTTACTCATGTACCTGTGTTGGCTTTTGCAGATCACAACAAGTCCTATGTCCTGCATGTGGACGCCAGTTTGAGAGGGCTGGGCGCCGTCCTATATCAGGAGCACAGTGAGGGTCTGAGACCAGTCGCCTTCGCTAGCAGGAAGCTATAGACATCTGAGAGGAATTACCCCGTTCACCAGCTGGAGTTTCTGGCCCTTAAGTGGGCCGTTGTGGATAAATTCCACGATTATTTGTATGGAGTCAGATTTACTGTACGTACGGACAATAACCCGCTTACGTATGTGTTATCGACCGCCAAGCTCAGTGCTGTGGGGCACAGATGGCTCTCTGCTTTATCCACATATGACTTTGATGTCCAGTACTGACCAGGTAGACACAACATAGACGCTGACCTGCTCTCAAGGAATATGCCTGATGAGAGTTCAGAGGAATGGGAGACCATACCACAGTCTGGTGTGAGATCTATCTGCAAACGAATCTGCATCCCTGGTTCAGCGGGCAGTCCACCAAGGTATGTAGATCAGTTGGGAGCTTCGCCAAAATGTGTGCCTGATAGTTATGCATTTCCAACTCACCTGGAATTGAAATCATTGGGGCAGATGTCAAAGCAGGAGTTGATTGAAGCTCAGGAGGATGATACAGCCATCCGATCTGTCGTACAAGCTGTGAAACATGGCAAATGGCCTGAAGAGAATGGATCCTGTTTAGAGCGCTCTCATTTTAAAAAAGAGATGGGCAAACTGATGATGAAAGATGGGCTACTCCACCGATTAAGCAAGCGACCCTCTGGAGAAGAACTCACTCAACTTGTCTTGCCAAGTAAGTTCAAAGAAGTAGTGTTAAAGGCAACCCATGATGATCTCGGACACCTGGGTATTGAAAGAACAGCAGACTTGTTGAGGAGCAGGTTCTTTTGGCCAAAAATGACATGCAATGTTGAGCAGTACATAAAGAACTGTGGAGAATGTGTGACTCGGAAAACCCCCTGTCAAAGGGTAGCGCCTTTACATCACATTTCAAGCAATGGACCGATGGATCTGGTATGCATCGATTTTCTGTCCTTGGAGCCAGATTCTGCGGGTATCAGCAATGTGTTAGTGGTCACGGATCATTTCACCCGTTATGCACAGGCTTTCCCATCAAGAAATCAGAAAGCACAGACGGTGGCAAAGATCCTGGTGGACAAGTACTTCCTGCATTATGGTTTGCCGGCCAGAATCCACTCAGACCAAGGAAGAGACTTTGAGAGTCAGTTAATCAAAGAGCTCTTGAAGATGATGGGGATCCGGAAATGACGGACCACTCCCTATCACCCGCAGGGAGATCCGCAGCCTGAGAGGTTCAACAGAACTCTTCTTTCGATGCTGGGAACTCTGGGCTGTGAGAGGAAACAGCAGTGGAGCAAACATATTGGCTACCTGGTTCACGCGTACAACAGTACCAAATGTGATGCTACGGGGTAATCACCCTATTTCTTAATGTATGGCAGAGAAGCAAGGCTTCCAATAGACTTGTGTTTTGGAACGTCTCCTGATGGCAAAGCTGAGGGTGGCCATTCACGCTATGTAACCAAGCTAAAAGAAGACTTGCAAAGAGCTTACAAGCTTGCCTCTGAGGTGGCCTACAAGACACATCAGAGGAACAAGAGGTTCTATGATAAAAGAGTGGGATTCCAAACACTGGATATCGGTGACAGAGTGTTGCTAAGGAATTTAGGATTGAAAGGGAAACATAAGTTGGAGAGTCGTTGGAGTCCCATCCCTTATGTAGTCCTGGGAAAGATGCCCAACATTCCAGTGTACAAAGTGAAACCGGAGGATGGAGGAGGAGGAGTCAAAACTCTTCATCGGGATCATCTTTTGCCAATTGGACAGTTAGTCAGAATGCCAAATGTGGAGACTGAGGACAAGTCACATGTCAAAACAAGATCAAGGACAAGAACTGAGACACAACAGAGGTCAAAGAAAGTCTTACCTGAAGTACAGGAAACTCTTCAAGAGTTGCAGTTTACAGATTCCTCTTCAGATGTGGAGTATTATGGACCTGAGAAACCCTACAGTACTTACCTGAAAGAGATTCTGACAAAAGAAAGAGATGCTGCTGGACAGTCAAATTTCATCCAAGATGATAGTGATTATTCTAAACAGCCAGATGAAAATGCTGAGGATAGTTTGTCAGAGGGAAATAGTTTGGAGGAGGAACATCACAGTATATGTGAAGAGGATGGAGAACAAGATTCAGTTCCTGAGGAAGAAAGTGATCCAGAGACTGATAACCCTTGCCACGATAAGCAACCAGAGACAGTCACTAAGAAAAAAGTGATTAGCAAATCTGAAAACCGTCCAAAGAGGATGGTCAAACCAGTTATCAGATTAACTTATGATGAGCCGGGTAAGCCAAAAGATCAGCCTCTCACTATTGTGCATAGAGGTGTTATCATTAAGATTGGCAAGAGTTAATTTAAACTAGCTATACACCTTTCCCATTAGTACCTTTAAAAAACCAAAAAGGGGGTAGAATTCATTGGTTGATGAGGACATCAAAAACTTTTAGAAGGGGGAGGGTGTAACCCGGTTAAAAAAGCATGAGCTGATACGTGATGATTGTAGTAGGCCTAACATTTAATTAACAGAGTGTATAAATAGTGTGATTTAAAAGGTTGACATTCATTTAAAAAGTTGTTATAAAAATGTTAAAAGCCGTTTCAAAATGATTTTGTTTATTGTTTCATGGTAAAAGATTATGTTATTCTGAAAACTGTCCAAACCAGCATTTATGTGGTTATAGATAAATTTACAGATAAATTTAAGTATTGGCTGGAGTCCGTTCATTACAAGTGAATGACATTTTCTAGCTAAAGTTTGACTAGCTCAGTTGAACTGTTTGAGGGGTTTATCTGCTGTTTTCGACCTGAAGACGGAAGGGACTCAGACTGATCTTGGATTTACAAGGATTTCTCTCGTGAGTTTTACCGAAACTGTGAGGAGAAAAGAGAAACAAATAGAGTTCGTGCTGAAAGGCTGATCGGATGTGGAGCCTGCTCATTTGATTGTTGGAGAAGGACTGGACAGAAACGTTATCATCAGGTATTTTTTCCTTTTGTTTGCTCATTGGCGAGCGAAGCGGCCATTACTTTTGGGCCACAATGAACACAAGCCTCGCATCAGGCCTGCTACGGTATTTTGTTTTATAAGAATTTTGTTTGCCGGCTTTAGATTGTATTAAGGTGTGTGTGTGGGCCCACAAATTATGTTGGTTTAAGTGATTTTGAAGTTATTCATCGAAGTTTTCTGAATTAAGCCAATTGAAGATTAATAGGGTTTAAATTGTTGTATGTACATTTATATATACAGTTTTGACAGTATTTTCTTTTTAAAAAGAGAGACATTTTATGTTGAAGGTTTAAAAAATAACAATCATATTCTTATTTCATTTTCATATTTCATTGGAGATAATAATTTCTTTGAGTAAATAATTGAGATATATTTTTCTAAAATCTTGTGTTGTGTTACTTTATTACTGAAATAGGTAATCATTTTGTTTGAGTAGAGACATATACAGACACAGGGGTAAAAATCTTCATTAAAACTATAACTTAAGAACTGTGAATTCATAAGTTAGTTATAAAAACCTTTCTGGTGTGTACTGTAAAAGAGAGATCCAAGATAACATTTAAAACTGAGTTAATCAGTGTTAAAACACATGTGATAAATACCTTAAAAGAACCCAAAAGCCCTGCCCTTAATAACATCCAGTTTGAGGGGAGCGCTACATACATATAAAACTAAACTATAAAAATTAGTAAATGAACAGCTAATGTCTTCTGTGTAAAATGAATCTATTACTTACCTTGAACTTTGAATTAAATTTTGCTTTTGTTCAGGCCACATTTGGGTTTTTCTTGTAATATTTGAATGCATTTATGTTAGAAAATATGTTGAAGAGACAGGGCAGCAGAGGAAGTGGATGACTTTCCTGAAACTATTTTATTTATAGTCACTTGATCTTCAAAGTTTCATTGTGTGTGTGTGTGTGTGTGTGTGTGTGAGAGAGAGCAAGAGAGAGACTCAAATAACAATCCCCTAGCAACAGATATGAGATATAACACCATTCAAAGATTATATGGGGAAGTCGTGGCCTAATGGTTAGAGGGCTGGACTCCCAATCGAATTCAATTCAATTCAATTCAAGTTTATTTGTATAGCGCTTTTTACAAAATAAATCGTTACAAAGCAACTTTACAGAAAATTATGTTTCTACAATATTTAGTAGTAGCTAGTAGTTTGTGCACATTTGACAGGATTTTAGAAAAAATAATAATAATAATACAAGACGTAGTCAGCTAGACGATGAACTATCAATATTATTAAGTTATTATATGATTCAGTCACACATTTAGCAATAATTGTTAGTTCTGTTTGTTGATTCAGGGTTAGCATCATCTGGGGTCCTCTGAGGGTCAGCATCATCTCTTCTCAGGTGTTCTGGATCCAGACTGGAGCTTGTTTAAATCCTAGTTACATCCCGTGGCGAAACATAGAAACAAAATACAGACATCATTAGCATAGCTGCTGATCCAACAAAGTAAAATTAGTTTAACCCAAGCTAATGAATAAAAATGCAACTTTGAACAGATGCAACTACACTCACAATTAAAAAGAAACATTATTCGAATGCTTGGCGAAATAGATGTGTTTTTAATCTAGATTTAAACAGAGAGAGTGTGTCTGAACCCCGAACATTATCAGGAAGGCTATTCCAGAGTTTGGGAGCCAAATGTGAGAAAGCTCTACCTCCTTTAGTGGACTTTGCTATCCTAGGAACTACCAAAAGTCCAGCGTTTTGTGACCTTAGGGTGCGTGATGGGTTGTAACGTGGTAGAAGACTAGTTAGGTACGCTGGAGCTAAACCATTTAGGGCCTTATAGGTAAGTAATGATAATTTGTAACTGATACAGAACTTAATAGGTAGCCAGTGCGGAGACTGTAAAATTGGGCTAATATGATCATATTTTCTTGACCTGGTAAGGACTCTAGCTGCTGCATTTTGGACGACCTGTAGCTTGTTTATTGAAGAAGCAGGACAACCACCTAGAAGTGCATTACAATAGTCCAGTCTAGAGGTCATGAATGCATGAACTAGCTTTTCTGCATCAGAAACAAATAACATGTTTCGTAGCTTGGCAATGTTTCTAAGATGGAAGAATGCAGTTTTTGTAAATGCAATCGAAGGGTTGTGGGTTCTAGTCTCGGGCCGGCAGGAATTGTGGGTGGGGGGAGTGCATGTACAGTTCTCTCTCCACCTTCAATACCACGACTTAGGTGCCCTTGAGCAAGGCATCGAACCCCCAACTGCTCCCCGGGCGCCGCAGCATAAAAATGGCTGCCCACTGCTCTGAGTGTGTGTTCACAGTGTGTGTGTGTGTTCACTGCTCTGTGTGTGTGCATTTCGGATGGGTTAAATGCAGAGCACAAATTCTGAGTATGGGTCACCATACTTGGCTGAATGTCACTTCACACTTACTTAAAAATCAGCTATATTTTACACGTATAAAAACTTATGGTGTGTGAGGAAAATATTATAGGCATAATTTTAAGGATAAATATACATTATTGTTCAATAAAAATTTCAAAACCCTTCTGTTCCTTGTGAATTAGTGAAGTACAACCTGAATTACATCCTACGACTCGGTTTCAAGGTGAGGTCGAGACATTTGTTCAGGAAGCACATGCTCATCAATTAATTTCTGATAAAGAGAAGCAATATTTGCTGAATTGTTCTCCGACTAGACCTGTTTTTACATCTTACCTAAGGTACATAAGAGTTTGGTCAATCCACCGGGGCGACCTATAGTAGCAGGAAACAATAGTCTTACTGAACCTCTTTCAAATTTTTTTCTTTTTGTTTTGAGACCTTTAGTCACTTCCCTTCCCTTCTATATCAATTGTGGATAATAAAATAGTCTCTTCTCTCTATAGAAAAGATACAGCCAAGAACAGTCTCCTTCATGCTAAAAGTGCTCATCCAATCTAAAAACGAGGTTTACCTTACAGCCAATTTTTGAGACTTCACCGTATTTGAAAGCCCAGAGCTTGTACATGGACTTTAAATCACGAGGCTATCCCAACCAGTGGCTTGATACTGCACTTGAGAAGGTTTCCATTCTACAAAAACAGGAGGAGAGAAATTTGACTATGAAAAAAGGAAATAAGAATTTTTCATGCATTTTTAAATCCATATTTAGTCCACTGAGTAATGATATCAAAACCATTATGAAGAATCATTGGCACATTATTCAAAGTGATCCTTAATTATCAAATGTATTTAGTGAACAACCACTTTTTGTTTCTTCCAGGATCTCTAATTTGAGGGACAAGCTTGTCCATGCTGACCTGACACCCATATCTCCTCTCCAACTACTCTTGTCGATGTCCAGGGTAATTTTCCATGTCACAATTGCTCTTCTTGTACTAAGTATGTCAAATGTAAATCATTTACACATCCTCGTACACTAAAAACGTATAAGATTAGACAACTGATTACCTGTAAGAGTACATATGTTGTTTACATTATCATTTGTCCATGTCCACAACTATATGTTGGCAAAACTACACATGCTTTACGCACAACAATGATTGAACACGCAAGTGCCATTAGGAGAGAGGATGATACATCTTCAATTTTTCGTCATGTTAAGTCTGCTAACCACTCTCTGTCTGACATGAAGTTCCTGGGCATCGAGAGGATTTTACCTCACAGGAGAGGTGGAGATAGAGATAGAAAATTATTGCAAAGGGAGGCTTTTTGAATCTTTGAACTTAAATCTTTATTTCCTGAGGGTATGAATGAAGAACTTGATTTTTTTAGTTTTTTTTGTAAAACATATTCTTTCTTTTTGTGTGTCTGTAATGCTGTATTATCATTGGAAGTTGTTCATTTGAAATGTTTAGTTTGTAATTCTACTTGAGACAATTGAGATTTTGAGATAACTGCATTCAGCTGATTGTCCTTAATTGCTGACTTGCTTAAAAAGGGTGAATGCTGTTTGCTAAATGAGCACTGAAAGTAGCAATGCGCTGAAACGTTTGCTGGTGGCCATTCTGTTTTTAACCCACATGCACTTTGCACTTTTTTGCACGATGCAATTTGAAAAATATTTTTTTTGTAGACTTCCAGTCTTGAGTGGATCAGTGTGCGTCCAGCCACTCCTCTCGTTTATTCCTATGCCATTTGCTCCACGCACCTACAGTACAAGAACTTTTTTTTCTGTTTGGAGGGCTACATATTTTCTAGTCTTAGTTATACTTCCAAGAAATATGCTAAACACACGCATACTTAAAATGTATTCCTAAAAACTTACTTTTAGTGATGTTTTATGTTACTCTTAATTAAAGTATATTTTAGGCCTACTTTGTGGAAGAACAGAACATGATTACACTTTTAGTGGAATTTTAAAGTAGCCTACCGCAAAATATTTTAAATATTTATGTATTTATCCTTTCAATATTCTAAAAAGTATGATATTAAACAACAACAACAAAAACATTTGCAACATTTACAATGTGCAAACATTTGTCAACTATTATTGAGCACTGCAATACTTATAATATGTTGCATATAATTTGTAATATGTCGCATTTTATTAATTATCAGATCATTTTCAGATCAGAGACTGCTATATGAGAGCACAGGGCATCATCACTGGAAAGATAAGTTTATCTTACTACTTTTAATGAAGATGACAGCTGTATTGAGTAATGAAACAAAACCCCAGTTGATAACTCTTGCAGATTAAACAGCCTGCGAGATGAATTCATTGACTGATGTCGGAATATCAAAAATACCAACACTGATGTGATGACACCAGCATCTTCTGATCATCATCTGTGATGAATGAATGTTTTCCCCAGGATCAGACACTGACTATTCCAGAGCTTAAACTGAACAAGTACAGACATGATTTTTGGAGAAAAACTGAAATGGCAGTCTTCGTGTGATATTGATTAACTACATAAAATGATATAAATATATACATTTTTTTAACCCCCATATCTTGAATGTTGTGATCATTCACATGCATTCATAAATGCATTTGAATACACCGAATAATGCAGTGAAAGAACGCACTCAAAATGCACACGCGCACTAGTATGACCTCAAAAATGCCTATCCATATACAGCTACGATTCGCGATCCCGCTATGAACTCCCGAACTGACTCAAATGATTCGCCGCTCCGATCGCTCGAACAGATTCAAATGATCCGCGAAGCCGCTCCGAATTCTCGAACTGACTCAAATGATTCGCCGCTCCGAACTCCCGAACTGACTCAAATGATTCGCCGCTCCGAACTCCCGAACTGACTCAAATGATTCGCCGCTCCGAACTCCCGAACTGACTCAAATGATTCGCCGCTCCGAACTCTCGAACTGACTCAAATAATTTGCCTCTTCGAACTCTCGAA
Organism: Carassius auratus; assembly: GCF_003368295.1. Classification (NCBI taxonomy): domain Eukaryota; kingdom Metazoa; phylum Chordata; class Actinopteri; order Cypriniformes; family Cyprinidae; genus Carassius; species Carassius auratus. The sequence goes on from NW_020525757.1 coordinate 410,623, forward strand.
CTGACTCAAATAATTTGCCTCTTCGAACTCTCGAACTGATTCAAATGATTCGCGATCCCGCTACGAACTCTCGAACTGATTAAAATGATTCACGCTCCGAACTCCCGATCTGACTCAAATGATTCACGCTCCGAACTGCCATTGGCTTAGTTCTCTAATTTCATAACATTTACTGGAATTAAGGTACAAAAAGTATGTTGTTAACAACTCTTTGACCACAGCTGCTGTGATTCAAAATCTCTTGCAGCAGCTCAACACTGGTTTTCTCTGAGGTGGACGGATCACATCAGATTGTGGTTAATCTTGCAGATCATGACTTATATCTACTCTTCCTCTCCCTGCAGTTTGGTAATATAAAGATTCCTTCTTTGAACTCCCATCTCTTCTGTGGGTTTTATTGTTCTGGGTCTGAATTTGGGCTCCTGGGGTCTCAAAAAAGAAACAGTTTCAATCTCCAAGGTGAACGTTATGACAACACACTCTTAGAAAAAAAGGTTCATTGGGGTTCTATATAGAACCATAGGGTTCTTTACTCAACTCCAAAGAACCTTATATGCTAAAAAGGTTCTATAATGACAAGAAAGAACTCTTTTGGCACAAAGGTGGTTTAGGCTATTATTCATATATTACATTATTCTGCAACATTTTGTATTTGTAATTAAATTATTGTTTGTAGTAACTTAATATCACATTTTAATCATGCTGATTTTTGGAGAAAAACTGAAACGGCACTCTTCGTGTGATATTGATTAACTACATAAAATTATATAAATATACCGTAATTCCTCAAATAAAAGCTGGGGCCTTTATTTACCTGAACTGCAGAAGGTAACAGGTGTTTATTTGAAGCAGGCTTTAATTAGAGGCAGGCCTTTATTTCCAGCTCCATCTGTTTTATAAGTAATTGTTTTAAATAACCCGTTTTAAATTAAAAGCGATTGCGTTCCAGTGGACAAAGATCATAAAATTAGCTCAGCATCAGTTCAGAATCAATCACCAAAAGATTGCGCGGTTCAGACGTGCTCTGTGTCAGTCTGCTTCACGCTGATTCACGCATGCGCAGTATCATCAGCTCCTCGGTTCTTGAATCGGACGTGTCCGACAGAAAAACTTCTCGGGTTCAGTGTACTGGTGATCCGAAAACCGATGCAACCGGTTCTTGACTGGAGAACAAGAAACACTCCGGCAGTGGGCATGTACGTTCATTATCTGGCTCTGCTGCACAAATTTCCCTCCGGCCTTTATTTAAGACCAGCCTTTATTTGTCTGTGTTGACCGCGCCCCGGCCACTATAAGAGGCCCAGCGTTTATTTGACTCCCGGTTTTTATTTGAGGAATTACGGTATACATTTTCTAACCCCCATATCTTGAACTTTGTGCTCATTCACATGCATTCATGAATGCATTTGAATACACCGAATAATGCACTGAAAGAACGCACTCAAAATGCACATGCTCACTAGTATGACCTCATCATGTAACTTTACAGTAGCCTAGAAGCAGAGGTGTAGTGGTAAAAAAAGAGGTGGGTAAACTATAAATTCTGGGTGACCACATCGTGGTCACGGTAAGGTGGGCCACTGCCTACCGTTGTATGTGTATCCTGATGACATCGCTATAGGCTATCATTTGATATTACTACCAAGGGTATCACTGGTTGTTCCCTCATATAGGTCACACAATCACTATTCAGAGAAGATCTTGGAAGTCGTGGCCTAATGGTTAGAGAGTCAGATTCCCAATCGAAAGGTTGTGAGTTCAAGTCCCGGGCCGGCAGGAATTGTGGGTGGGGGGAGTGCATGTACAGTTCTCTCTCCACCTTCAATACCATGACTTAGGTGCCCTTGAGCAAGGCATCGAACCCCCAACTGCTCCCCGGGCGCCGCAGCATAAAAATGGCTGCCCACTGCTCTGAGTGTGTGTTCACAGTGTGTGTGTGTGTGTGTTCACTGCTCTGTGTGTGTGCACTTCGGATGGGTTAAATGCAGAGCACAAATTCTTAGTATGGGTCACCATACTTGGCTGAATGTCACTTCACTTTCACTTTCACTTTTTCTTTCAGTTCATACATTAATCTAAGTTCTTGTTAAAGAGACTCAAGAAGGAATAATAAGGTTGAAATCTATAAAGTTGTCTAAATGACTAAATGACAAAACAGAGAGAATTTTTTTTTAAAGAGGAATAGAGAGGGAGGCTTATATCCAGGGGTTCCAATGCAATGCACTTGTACGCAATGATTAGGGATTTTGGATTATTTTCATAGTCGATTAATATGTTGAATATTTTCTCAGTTAATCGGTTAGTTGTTCGGTCTATTATATGTCAGAAAAATGTGGATCAGTGTTTCCCCGAAATGCCCAGGAATGGTCCTCAAATGCCTCGTTTTGTCCACAACTCAAAGATATTCAGTTGACTGTCACAGAGGAGAGAAGACACTAGAACATATTCACATTTAACAAGCTGGAATCAAATATATATATTTTTTTTTACTTTTGTCTTTCATATATTTTATCAATGACACAGACTGCAATGACACAGACAGCTTCATTGCAGAAGGACATCCTTTTGGTCACATGGTTCACGTGAGATGATTGACAGCTTTACAAACTAATGATGTCGCACTGATGTCATAGCTGACCCGAATCAATAAGAGAGTAATCGCTAGCTCTGTTAGCTGTTTGAGCTCTTCAGATCACATAAATCAGTGTAAAATAAATAGGAATGTTATTCTGTATAACGAAATATTTTACAAACATGTCATAAAATTATTATCTCTTCAAATGTGCGTACCATTGGACTATAGCCCTGGCGGATCGTGGATATTGTATGTATACAAACACAAATAAACCGGAGATGAGATGAATGGCTGCTGTCTGAGTGATGATTTCTATTCAAAATAACGAACGTTATTATTATTATTATTATTATTATTATTATTATTAATTGCCGGATATCCATTTTTGAATTTTGATGCAGTCTGTTGCGTGTCGTTCATTTTGAAAGAATCTTTAATATGACTCAGGAATTGTCAAACATGATACCGAGTTGTCATAGAGAGTGATTCGTTTATTTTGTGTTGAATGCACATGCGGATAACATAAGGGTTCTGAATCGACAGGTGAGGTCCGAGTATTTTATTCTTCCTGTCAGTCCCATAGAGACGGGAAGAGAAAAGATTAGTTCATTTTGCTGAACGAGACTCAAAGATTCGAGTCAGTAAAATGATCTGAACTTCCCACTACTACTGGCAACACCGCAAGCATTGGTCAACTCTGACAAGTTGCAGCACAATGTGAAAGACTTCATCTTTAACAACAAACAACCTATGAAACTAATAATGAACAATAACTACATGACATAAGCTTAATTTAAAAATGTCATAGGAACTGTAGGCTATTTAGAGGTGGATAAACTCAATTTATAGGTGGATAAACGCACTTTGGAGGTGGGTAAATGCTATTTCCGAATTTTGGGAGGTGCGTAAATCCCTGCCTAGATGTGTGCACTTTTTAGGCATGATTTGTTTAGTTTTTGAATATACTTGAATATACTCCCGAACTGATTCAAATTATTCGCGACCCCCAAACTGACTCAAATGATTTGCGAACCCACTTTGAACTCCCAAACTGACTCAAATGATTCGCGAACCCGCTATGAACTCCCGAACTGATTCAAATGATTCGCGATCCCGCTCCGAACTCCGCACTGACTCAAATGATTCGCGAACCCGCTCAGAACTCTCGAACTGATTCAAATGATCCGCGAAGCCGCTCATAACTCCCGAACTGATTCAAATTATTCGCAATCCCGCTCAGAACTCCCAAACTTATTCAAATGATTCGCGATCCCAAAACTGACTCAAATAATTTGTGAACCCTCTTTGAACTCCCGATTCATTTGATTCATTTCAAGGTAGCAGCCAAATCACAACAAATGCATACATAACAAACACCAAATTACATTTCCACGATAAAAGAAGTACAAAATATTAATATATATATATAAGTCATTGAAATCATTTAAAAATATAATCGACAAAAAAAAAAAAGCCTCAGGTCCAAATATTCATTTATCACGAATTAACTGTTTGACAAACACTTCCTGCTCTAATGTGCAGATCTGGATAAAAAAAAAAAACAGGCTCCAGAGTCTCGATCTGAATCAACCGACTTGCGAACAGGCTCAGAAGTCCCGATCTGAATCAACCGAGTTGCGAACAGGCTCCAAAGTCCCGATCTGAATCAACGAAGTCGCGAACACGCTCCGAAGTGCCGATCTTAATCAACCGAGTTGCAAACATGCTCCGAAGTGCTGATCTGAATCAATTGAGTTGCGAACAGGCTCCGGAGTCTCGATCTGAATCAACCGACTTGCGAACAGGCCCAGAAGTCCCGATCTAAATCAACCGAGTTGCAAACAGGCTCCGAAGTCCCGATCTGAATCAACGGAGTCACGAACACGCTCCGAAGTGCCGATCTGAATCAACCGAGTCGCAAACATGCTCCAAAGTGCAGATCTGAATCAATTGAGTCGCGAACAGGCTCCAAAGTCCCAATCTGAATCAACCGAGTCGCGAACAGGCTCCAAAGTGCCGATCTGAATCAAGCGATTCGCGAACAAGCTCCGAAGTGCCGATCTGAATCAACCGAGTCGCAAACATGCTCCAAAGTGAAAAAAGGTTGTATGATTCAGTGTCTCTGCAGGGGATTATAGGTCAACAGCGCCACCTGCTGTAGACACGCGGCTATTGATAGTGATGCTACAGTCAAAAATCAGCAATAATTCAAACTTATCAAAATAAAATATTTAAAATAATGGTTTCTATTTTCATTTTCCTTTAAAACATCATTTATTTCTGTGATAAAACCCCCCAATAATAAATCATTCTGATCCCAAACTCTGACCTGTGTGTGTGTGTGTGTGCGCGTGTATGTGGCACTTACACACTAATCCCCACAATAATAAACATGTTAAATACTAATCTGAGGAAGAATATAATTTATATAGGAGGATATAATTTTATATGCAATATTATCTTTTCTTTTCATCATAATTTGATAATTTCTGTTCAACTTTATTCTCAGTTGATAAAACTGAATCAACAGTCTCGAACATGCTCCGAATTCCTGATCTAAATCAAACCAATCAACAATACAATACATCCTAAAAGAGTTAAAAAAATTTTAGAAAGAAAGAATACATTTTACTGACCCTAAACTTTTGAACTCTAGTGTTTATTGTTAGAAAATACTTCTATTCTAAATAAATGCTCTTCTTTTTAACTTTTAAAAGACTGTAAATTTTTTTTTAAATAAAATAAAAATTAAAAATCATTCTGATCCCAAACTCTGACCGGTGTGTGTGTCTCTCTCTCTCTCTCTCTCTCTCTCTCTCTCTCTGTGTGTGTGTGTGTGTGTGTGTAGCAGTTACAAACTAATCCCCACAATAATAAAGATGTTAAATACTCATCTGAGGAGGAAACAATGTTGCATCATAATGAAATGATGTGTGACGAACACTTTTCTGTAAACTGAGCCAAACATTTTTTCACTGATTTAGGGTAGAGTAAGAATATTTACTGTATTGCGCAAGTTAGTTCATATTTAGATTTAATTTTATATGAAATATTACCTTTTCTTTTCATCATCATCTTTAAGAGTTCATGATAATTTCAACTTTATTTCTCAGTTGATCAATCCATCCACAATTCATAAAACAAAACACATGCAACTGAGGTACAAGAAGTATTGACTTCCAAAAGTCATTGAAATCAATTAAAAATCACATAGACAGGTTTAAAAAAAAAGCCTCAGTCAAATATTCATTTATCACAAATTAACTGTTTGACAAACACATCCTCCTCTGATGTGCAGATCTGAATAAAAAAAAATCACAAACAGGCTCCGAAGTGCCGATCTGACTCAACCGAGTCGCGAACAGGCTCCGAAGTGCCGATCTGAATCAACCGAGTCGCGAACATGCTCCGAAGTGCCGATCTGAATCAACCGAGTCGCGAACAAGCTCCGATGTGCCGATCTGACTCAACGAGTCGCGAACAGGCTCCGAAGTGCCGATCTGAATCAACCGAGTCGCGAACATGCTCCGAAGCGCCGATCTGAATCAACCGAGTCGCGAACAGGCTCCGAAGTGCCGATCTGAATCAACCGAGTAGCGAACATGCTCCGAAGTGCCGATATGAATCAACCGAGTCGCGAACAAGCTCCGAAGTGCCGATCTGAATCAACCAAGTCGCGAACACGCTCCGAAGTACCGATCTGAATCAACCGAGTCGCGAACAAGCTCCGATGTGCCGATCTGAATCAACCGAGTCGCGAACAGGCTCCGAAGTGCCGATCTGAATCAACCGAGTCGCGAACATGCTCCAAAGTGCCAATCTGAATCAACAGAGTCACGAACAGGCTCCAAAGTATCTGAAAACTTCGACCCAAGGAATGTAAAAAATAAATGCATTTTAATATGGTTAAAATAATTAAGATTGATCTTCCTCTATATTATATTAACAACCTTTTAACGAGCAATGCACCATAAGATCACCTTTACACTGTAAAAAAAAAACAAAAAAACACTATATTTCAGACTATTTTAATAACCTCTATGTAAAAAAACATAAAATACCGTTCTTACCAAATTCATTCAACACGTTTTAAATCATAATTAGTTTTTAAACACTTACAGGAACTTTCAGAGCTGATTTCAAAGTTACTGCGTTTATAAAACAACTCTATAAAAGACTCAGATCACGTATCTAAAAATAAATCTCTATAGTAAAAGAGAAATAATAAGAGGAGTGAAGTTTTCTACTGTTCTGCTGTGTTTGGTCCTCACGCGCGTCTGACGCTCCGCGGCGCGTCTCCGCCCCTCACACGCGCGTTTACAGTTCTAAATTAATCATCTGTGCCTGTGCTTATTATTATACATTTACTTCATTGTCAGCTTCAGGTACTTCATTTATTATTGTTCAATGAACTGTTTGAAACAAAAAAGGTTGTATGATTCAGTGTCTCTGCAGAGATTATAGATCAACAGCGCCACCTGCTGTCGACACGCGGCTATTGATTGTGATGATACAGTCAAAAATCAGTAATAATTCAAACTTATCAAAATAAAATATATAAAATAATGGTTTCTAATTTCATTTTCCTGTAAAATATAATTTATTTCTGTGATAAAACCCCCCATAATAAATCATTCTGATCCCAAGATCTGACCTGTGTGTGTGTGTGTGTGTGTGTGTGTGTGTGTGTGTAGCACTTACAAACTAATCCCCACAATAATAAAGATGTTAAATACTCATCTGAGGAGGAAACAATGTTGCATCATAATGAAATGATGTGTGACGTACACTTTTCTGTAAACTGAGCCAAACATTTTTTCACTGATTTAGGGTAGAGTAAGAATATTTACTGTATTGCGCAAGTTTGTTCATATTTAGGTATAATTTTATATGAAATATTACCTTTTCTTTTCATCATCATCTTTAAGAGTTCATGATCATTTATGTTCAACTTTATTTCTCAGTTGATCAATCCATCCACAATTCATAAAACACAACACATGCAACTGAGGTACAAGAAGTATTGACTTCCAAAAGTCATTGAAATCAATTAAAAATCACATGGACAGGTTAAAAAAAAGCCTCAGTCAAATATTCATTTATCACAAATTAACTGTTGACAAACACTTCCTGCTGTGATGTGCAGATCTGAATAAAAAAAAAATCACAAACAGGCTCCGAAGTGCCGATCTGAATCAACCGAGTCGCGAACAGGCTCCGAAGTTCCGATCTGAGTCAAGCGAGTCGCGAACAGGCTCCGAAGTGCCGATCTGAATCAACCGAGTCGCGAACAGGCTCCGAAGTGCCGATCTGAGTCAAGCGAGTCGCGAACAAGCTCCGAAGTGCCGATCTGAAACAACCGAGTCGCGAACATGCTCCGAAGTGCCGATCTGAAACAACCGAGTCGCGAACATGCTCCGAAGTGCCGATCTGAATCAACCGAGTCGCGAACAGGCTCCGAAGTGCCGATCTGAGTCAAGCGAGTCGCGAACAAGCTCCGAAGTGCCGATCTGAAAACAACCGAGTCGCGAACATGCTCCGAAGTGCCGATCTGAAACAACCGAGTCGCGAACATGCTCCGAAGTGCCGATCTGAATCAACCAAGTCGCGAACAGGCTGCGAAGTGCCGATCTGAATCAACCGAGTCACGAACAGGCTCCGAAGTATCTGAAAACTTCGACCAAGGAATGTAAAAAATAAATGCATTTTAATATGGTTAAAATAATTAAGATTGATCTTCCTCTATATTATATTGACATCCTTTTAACGAGCAATGCACCATAAGATCACCTTTACACTGTAAAAAAACAAAACAAAAAAACACTATATTTCAGACTATTTTAATAACCTCTATGTAAAAAAACATAAAATACCGTTCTTACCAAATTCATTCAACACGTTTTAAATCATAATTAGTTTTTTAAACACTTACAGGAACTTTCAGAGCTGATTTCAAAGTTACTGCGTTTATAAAACAACTCTATAAAAGACTCAGATCACGTATCTAAAAATAAATCTCTATAGTAAAAGAGAAATAATAAGAGGAGTGAAGTTTTCTACTGTTCTGCTGTGTTTGGTCCTCACGCGCGTCTGACGCTCCGCGGCGCGTCTCCGCCCCTCACACACGCGTTTACAGTGCTAAATTAATCATCTGTGCTTATTATTATACATTTACTTCATTGTCAGCTTCAGGTACTTCATTTATTATTGTTCAATGAACTGTTTGAGACAAAAAGGTTGTATGATTCAGTGTCTCTGCAGAGATTATAGATCAACAGCGCCACCTGCTGTCGACACGCGGCTATTGATTGTGATGCTACAGTCAAAAATCAGTAATAATTCAAATTTATCAAAATGAAATATATAAAATAATGGTTTCTAATTTCATTTTCCTGTAAAATATAATTTATTTCTGTGATAAAACCCCCCCATAATAAATCATTCTGATCCCAAGCTCTGACCAGTGTGTGTGTGTGTGTGTGTGTGTGGTGTGTGTGTGTGTGTGTGTGTGTGTGTGTGTGTGTGTAGCACTTACAAACTAATCCCCACAATAATAAAGATGTTAAATACTCATCTGAGGAGGAAAAAATGTTGCATCATAATGAAAGGATGTGTGACGTACACTTTTCTGTAAACTGAGCCAAACATTTTTTCCCTGATTTAGGGTAGAGTAAGAATATTTACTTTATTGCGCAAGTTAGTTCATATTTAGATATAATTTTATATGAAATATTACCTTTTCTTTTCATCATCATCTTTAAGAGTTCATGATAATTTCAACTTTATTTCTCAGTTGATCAATCCATCCACAATTCATAAAATACAACACATGCAACTGAGGTACAAGAAGTATTGACTTCCAAAAGTCATTGAAATCAATTAAAAATCACATGGACAGGTTAAAAAAAAGCCTCAGTCAAATATTCATTTATCACAAATTAACTGTTTGACAAACACTTCCTGCTGTGATGTGCAGATCTGAATTAAAAAAAATCACAAACAGGCTCCGAAGTCCCGATCTGAATCAACCGAGTCACGAACAGGCTCCGAAGTGCCGATCTGACTCAACCGAGTCGCGAACAGGCTCCGAAGTGCCGATCTGAATCAACCGAGTCACGAACAGGCTCCACAGTCCCGTTCCGAATCAACCGAGTCACGAACAGGCTCCGAAGTATCTGAAAACTTCGACCAAGGAATGTAAAAAATAAATGCATTTTAATATGGTTAAAATAATTAAGATTGATCTTCCTCTATATTATATTAACATCCTTTTAACGAGCAATGCACCATAAGATCACCTTTACACTGTAAAAAAAACAACAACACTATATTTCAGACTATTTTAATAACCTCTATGTAAAAAAAACATAGAATACCGTTCTTACCAAATTCATTCAACACGTTTTAAATCATAATTAGTTTTTAAACACTTACAGGAACTTTCAGAGCTGATTTCAAAGTTACTGCGTTTATAAAACAACTCTATGAAAGACTCAGATCACGGTATCTAAAAATAAATCTCTATAGTAAAAGAGAAATAATAAGAGGAGTGAAGTTTTCTACTGTTCTGATGTGTTTGGTCCTCATGCGCGTCTGACGCTCCGCGGCGCGTCTCCGCCCCTCACACACGCGTTTACAGTGCTAAATTAATCATCTGTGCTTATTATTATACATTTACTTCATTGTCAGCTTCAGGTACTTCATTTATTATTGTTCAATGAACTGTTTGAGACAAAAAGGTTGTATGATTCAGTGTCTCTGCAGAGATTATAGATCAACAGCGCCACCTGCTGTCGACACGCGGCTATTGATAGTGATGCTACAGTCAAAAATCATTAATAATTCAAATTTATCAAAAATAAAATATATAAAATAATGGTTTCTATTTTCATTTTCATGTAAAATATCATTTATTTCTGTGATAAAACCCCCCTATAATAAATCATTCTGATCCCAAACTCTGACCAGTGTGTGTGTGTGTGCGTGTGTGCGTGTGTGTGTGTGTGTGTGTGTGTGGCACTTACAGAATCAGAATCAGAATCAGAATGAGCTTTATTGCCAGGTATGTTTACACATACGAGGAATTTTTTTTCGTGACAGAAGCTCCGCAGTACAACAGAATGACAGCGACAGAACATAAAACACATAATAAAAGAATAAAAATACACAATATACAAATACAAATAAGTAGATAATAAGTAGATACACACTAATCCCCACAATAATAAACATGTTAAATACTCATCTGAGGAGGAATATAATTTATATAGGAGGATATAATTTTATATGCAATATTATCTTTTCTTTTCATCATCATCTTTAAGAGTTCATGATAATTTCTGTTCAACTTTATTCTCAGTTGATAAATCTGAATCAACAGAGTCTAGAACATGCTCCGAATTCCCGATCTGAATCAAAACAATCAACAATACACCCTAAAAGAGTTCAGTTTTTTTTTTAGAAAGAAAGAATAAATTTTATTGACTCTAAACTTTTGAACTCTAGTGTTTATTGTTAGAAAATACTTCTATTTTAAATAAATGCTCTTCTTTTTAACTTTTCATTCATCAAAGAATCCTAAAAGAAGTATCACAGTTTCAGCAGCACAACTCTGATAATAAATCATCGTATTAGAATGATTTCTGAAGATCATGTGACACTGAAAACTGGAGTAATGATGCTGAAAATCACAGAAATAAAATAGATTTTAATGTATATTAAAATAGAAAAAAAAATTTTTTTACTTTATAATAATATTTAACTTTTTTCCCCTGTATCTTTGATCAAATAAATGCAGTTTTGATGAGTAAACTCCTGTAAAAAATGTATTAAAAAAAAACATTAAAAATCATTCTGATCCCAAACTCTGACCGGCGTGTGTGTGTGTGTGTATGTGTGTGTGTGTGTAGCAGTTACAAACTAATCCCCACAATAATAAAGATGTTAAATACTCATCTGAGGAGGAAAAAATGTTGCATCATAATGAAATGATGTGTGACGTACACTTTTCTGTAAACTGAGCCAAACATTTTTTCACTGATTTAGGGTAGAGTAAGAATATTTACTGTATTGCGCAAGTTAGTTCATATTTAGATATAATTTTATATGAAATATTACCTTATCTTTTCATCATCATCTTTAAGAGTTCATGATAATTTCAACTTTATTTCTCAGTTGATCAATCCATCCACAATTCATAAAACACAACACATGCAACTGAGGTACAAGAAGTATTGACTTCCAAAAGTCATTGAAATCAATTAAAAATCACATGGACAGGTTAAAAAAAGCCTCAGGTCAAATATTCATTTATCACAAATTAACTGTTTGACAAACACATCCTGCTCTGATGTGCAGATCTGAATCAACCGAGTCGCGAACAGGCTCCGAAGTGCCGATCTGAATCAACCGAGTCGCGAACACGCTCCGAAGTGCCGATCTGAATCAACCGAGTCGCGAACAGGCTCCAAAGTGCCGATCTGAATCAACCGAGTCGCGAACAGGCTCCGAAGTGCCGATCTGAATCAACCGAGTCGCGAACAAGCTCCGAAGTGCCGATCTGAATCAAAAAAAAAAAAAAAAAAAAAAAAAGACCCCATAAAAGATCATTCTGATCCCAGACTCTGTCTGGCGTGTGTGTGTGTGTGTAGCACTTACACACTAATCCCCACAATAATAAAGATGTTTATATTTCAGTCTATATTAATAATCTCTATGTAAAAAAAAAAAAACATAGAATACCGTTCTTACCAAATTCATTAGTTTTTAAACACTTACAGGAACTTTCAGAGCTGATTTCAAAGTTACTGCGTTTATAAAACAACTCTGAAAGGCTCAGATCACGTATCTAAAAATAAATCGCTATAGTAAAAGAGAAATAATAAAAGGAGTGAAGTTTTCTACTGTTCTGCTGTGTTTGGTCCTCACGCGCGTCTGACGCTCCGCGGCGCGTCTCCGCCCCTCACACACGCGTTTACAGTGCTAAATTAATCATCTGTGCTTATTATTATACATTTACTTCATTGTCAGCTTCAGTTACTTCATTTATTATTGTTCAATGAACTGTTTGAGACAAAAAGGTTGTATGATTCAGTGTCTCTGCAGAGATTATAGATCAACAGCGCCACCTGCTGTCGACACGCGGCTATTGATAGTGATGCTACAGTCAAAATCAGTAATAATTCAAACTTATCAAAATAAAATATATAAAATTATGGTTTCTATTTCATTTTTCTGTTAAATATAATTTATTTCTGTGATAAACCCCCCATAATAAATCATTCTGATCCCAAACTCTGACCAGTGTGTGCGTGTGTGTGTGTGTGTATGTGTGTGTGTGTGTGTGTGGCACTTACACACTAATCCCCACAATAATAAACATGTTAAATACTCATCTGAGGAGGAATATAATTTATATAGGAGGATATAATTTTATATGCAATATTATCTTTTCTTTTCATCATCATCTTTAAGAGTTCATGATAATTTCTGTTCAACTTTATTCTCAGTTGATAAATCTGAATCAACAGAGTCTAGAACATGCTCCGAATTCCCGATCTGAATCAAAACAATCAACAATACACCCTAAAAGAGTTCAGTTTTTTTTAGAAAGAAAGAATAAATTTTATTGACTCTAAACTTTTGAACTCTAGTGTTTATTGTTAGAAAATACTTCTATTTTAAATAAATGCTCTTCTTTTTAACTTTTCATTCAACAAAGAATCCTAAAAGAAGTATCACAGTTTCAGCAGCACAACTCTGATAATAAATCATCGTATTAGAATGATTTCTGAAGATCATGTGACACTGAACAATGGAGTAATGATGCTGAAAATCACAGAAATAAAATAGATTTTAATGTATATTAAAATAGAAAAAAAATAGTTTTACTTCATAATAATATTTAACTTTTTTCCCCTGTATCTTTGATCAAATAAATGCAGTTTTGATGAGTAAACTCCTGTAAAAAAAACAAACAAACCAAAAAAACCATTAAAAATCATTCTTATCCCAAACTCTGACCGGTGTGTGTGTGTGTGTGTATGTGTCTCTCTCTCTCTCTCTCTCTGTGTGTGTGTGTGTGTGTGTGTAGCACTTACAAACTAATCCCCACAATAATAAAGATGTTAAATACTCATCTGAGGAGGAAACAATGTTGCATCATAATGAAATGATGTGTGACGTACACTTTTCTGTAAACTGAGCCAAACATTTTTTCACTGATTTAGGGTAGAGTAAGAATATTTACTGTATTGCACAAGTTAGTTCATATTTAGATATAATTTTATATGAAATATTACCTTTTCTTTTCATCATCATCTTTAAGAGTTCATGATAATTTATGTTCAACTTCATTTCTCAGTTGATTAATCCATCCACAATTCATAAAACACAACACATGCAACTGAGGTACAAGAAGTATTGACTTCCAAAAGTCATTGAAATCAATTAAAAATCACATGGACAGGTTAAAAAAAAGCCTCAGTCAAATATTAATTTATCACAAATTAACTGTTTGACATGCTCTGATGTCCAGATCTGGGTCCCGTTCTTCGTACGTCGCTAACTCAGTTAGCTGGATTTGAATGTTGATGATTTGGCGTGATCTTGGATGATTTGGTTCTTCGAAGCTCATCCCGGAGCTGCTGTCATATCAACAGGTCCGTAAGCTTAAACCTGCTCGAGAGCAGCTTATTTTATGAAAACAGGATTAGATCTCTTCTTTTCAACCAGAACTGATACTCAAAATATGTCTGCTACCACCGCTACTTTATTACAAGTGTATCGTACTGATCCAGGGACAATAATTTAAAATAATAATTATAAAAACAAATATTAAAAAATAATAAAAAAATGCTGTGTAGTCCATAACAGCCTACTATAGACACAGCCAGTTTTATTCACTGAAATATTTATTTGTCATAAAATTATTACTTCATAATTGTATTAGAGTCTTACACACATGCTATACAGATAATAGAGTCGTGCATTATTTTGAGTGATGACTGCTATTATAAGAGTGGCTTGATGGAGCGCAGGAGATGCAGATAACATGATATTGACCCTTAAGAAACTTTCATTAATGCTGTCACGTAACAAATCTGTCCAAATATAAAATGAAATGAATAGATCATTTCTACATTGAAATAAAAATATAAAGACTGCACAACTATTATAAATTGCAAATCAAAATAATTAGGAATCATGACAAAAATTCTAATAAAATAAAAACATGTATCTATTATCTGTTTAATGTATCTATTATAACATTTATGTAGTTTTGTGTGCTTGGCTGTTTCCCTATAAAAGTCCAGAAATTAGTCAAGTTTTTCGTCAGGTGTCGTTTTAAATTATATGACGTCATTCCATTGACGTCTTGCCACCAGCCAATCGCTGCACTGCTGATCATGGTTTCGAGTATCGATACATATCCCCTTTTGGGCCAACACATGAACGCGCAATTATCTCAGATAACTCAATTTAGCGATACTAATCATACACAACAGGTGTGTTCGAAGAACCCAATTAGCCGGATCATGATTAGCACAATGATCTCATTATGTGTCATTTGATCTCGGATGTAATAAGCGACGTACGAAGAACGGGCCCCAGAATTAAAAAAAATCACAAACAGGCTCCGAAGTCCCGATCTGAATCAAAAGAGTCGCGAACAAGCTCCGAAGTGCTGATCTGAATCAACCGAGTCGCTAACAAGCTCCGAAGTGCCGATCTGAATCAACCGAGTCGCGAAACAGGCTCCGAAGTGCCGATCTGAATCAACCGAGTCGCGAACAGGCTCCGAAGTACCGATCTGAATCAACCGAGTCGCGAACATGCTCCGAAGTGCCGATCTGAATCAACCGAGTCGCGAACAGGCTCCGAAGTCCCGATCTGAATCAACCGAGTCGCGAACAGGCTCCGAAGTGCCGATCTGAATCAACCGAGTCGCGAACAGGCTCCGAAGTGCCGATCTGAATCAACCGAGTCGCGAACATGCTCCGAAGTGCCTATCTGAATCAACCGAGTCGCAAACAGGCTCCGAAGTATCTGAAAACTTCGACCAAGGAATGTAAAAAATGTTTACACTGAATCCAGCAAATAGATTAGTCTAAATGTTTCTGAAGGACTGTTCTGTCTAACAGATTAATCTAAAGGTTCCTGAATGACTTTTCTTCTTTTCTTCTTTTTTTCTTTTCTCAAAACCATTTGCACAATGCATAAGAATGTGTTTCAGTGATTATGAAGTACTTTTGCACTTTGATGCTATTCCTTCCAAGCACACTTGATAGGTTACCAGAATGTGTTTGTTCTAGCACAGGTTTGAATTATATGTCTACACTTTATACTGCCGGGCTACGTATGACATGTAATGCTGTTGTTACAGATGATAAGTGAGTCAGTCACATATGTTCAATGTAGTGGATCTAATTGGTAAAAAAAATAGAGAGTGATGTAGTGTTTAGGATATGCAGTATGTTAACGACAGTGATGTTTTACGACATTGACGCACAGTGGCACTCGTGCCGTCTTATGTTAGCACTAAGCCCGCGAGGGATGACTGTCTGTGTAAGAACTGTCTATATGTTGTCACAGTAAACATACTGAGTACACACGTCTGATTCTTACCTAATACCAGAATGAGAACATTATAGAGACCATGATCATGTGATGAAGTGTGACAGACAGCCTCTCTACTGGAGATCATCAGTATTACATCAGATCAGATTTTAGAAGAGCTTTAAATGAAATCAGTAATAAAGTTTGATGAGGTTTCTATTTATAAAATCCATCTTATAATACAGATTAGATGCAATGTAAAATCACTGTTAATGCTTGTCATTTGTCAGTGTTCTGTATTTTAGACACTGAATTAAGTGTTTGTTTGTTTGGTTGATGGAACAATGTGATTCAAACACACACAAAATATGTTGTTGCTGTTGTAGTGTAGTGATAAGTCTATATGAAATAACTTAAGAGTAAAGAATGTCAGCTGCATGAAATAAATTAAACATTATAAATACATTACATACAGTATATGAACGTATTACTGTGTATATTTATTATTTTTAAAGATAATTTCAGCAGTTGTTTCAGTATTTGACCACTAGGTGTCGGAACTAGATTTTCAAACTCAAAGGCCTTTAGTTTCATGTTACAGTTTTTCTCAATCACTTTGTTACATTTCTCAATAATCCTTATAATCATCCTGATAAATAAATTTTTCCAAAGAGTATTTTTATTTTGAATACATTTTGTATGTATTTATGCCCATGTTTGGAAAGAGCAATGTTTCATTGCTGCATATTTTGTATATTTATTTTGTACACCATTTGCAACTGCTTTGTATCACTTAATTAGAAGCACCACACATCTGTTATAGAGACTACTGAATAGACATTTAGAAGTTGATTTTAAAATGAAAATGATGTTCTCTTCAGTGTTTGGAGAGAAAAGTACTAATCCTAATTTTGTTAACGCTGTACACACTGTATATGATTTTTTCTTATTTTTTTTTTCTCCTGGTCACTTCATAATAAAATCTGAGTTTCAGCAAACTAGTCCACACAACTGGTTTCAAACAAGATTTCAGTCTCTGCCATACTTTCAAACACACACACACACACACACACACTGAGACTTGGCTAATGAAAATGGACTCTGATAAAGAGCTGCTAATCAATGGATTTAGTGGCCAATTTCGAACTGCCCGAGACTCTGGGATAACTGGCAAGTCGCGAGGCAGGGGAGTATGTTTATATGTGAATGAGCGTTAGTGCAAGACTCTTGTTGTGAGAAACTCAAGTTCAGACTGACGTCTCATCAGCGTTGGGTTCTGTGTGTGTTTGTGGCGTCTGAACATCTCTGAGATTTTCTCTGCAGACCAAAACACACAGAATAGAGTCTGAAAACACTCTCAAACTCATCAAACAGAAAGACATTACCAACCAAGATTGGTTGACATAAGGATATAAATAAAAGAAATCCACAAAAATGATGAACATGAAAGGTAAGTACATCAAAACAAATGTAAGAATAGCAACAGTGAGCACTGAACTGTTTTTTCTGACAGGAGTGGAAGAGGCTTTACAGCTGATTGTAGATGATACAGACAATATGATCAGAGGAACAACACTTGTGCTGAGACTGAATAATGACATGTTTGTATTATGAAATCCCGGATGCCTGAAAAGAAATAATGCACTCACTATAGAAAAAAAAAGCACAAGGATGGAGATTGTGATGTAACAGGGCATTGAGAAAATACGAGCAGACCAAAGCGGATATTTCAGAGTCACAATCCCCTCCAGAGCCACCAGCTGATGCAGATGAAAACCACACCAATGTAATCCCAACCAAAACTGGTAAAGCGCATCAATATAGTATCTAAATTTTGTCAGCATCCCTGTCACTATATATAGATGAAGGGGTAATTGTATCAGGTCATTGAGGAGGAGGAGGAGGATAAAGACTGAGATTCGGCCTCTGATCTTTCTGTGAAGGTGCAGAAGACGAAAAGCCCAAACCAGAGCTGGAAGACCCACACAAACACTAGCAATGAGGAAGATAATCACTCTGATTTGTGAATCATTAGGGCCACTATTGTCGTAATAATCCGTAGAATGATCACTGTGTTCATCCATCAAGGTCTGATTTTCACCGTTCATGTTGCTGAAAGGAAAAAAAGTTTTACTGTATATTGGGTGAATGAGTCAGATACTGAGTGATATTGTGAATAATTCAAAACATAGCTGTTTCATACATTTATTGCTCTCTTTAATGGAAATGACTTGCTCTAGATAATCATAGTTACTCTGTCATAGTTAAATCAGAGCTCAGTGAATCCATAAAAACACTGACCAGAGGCAGCAGACTTTTATGCTAAACCTCAGAATTCAAATCTTGATCATTTTTGTAGCTGGTAGGATTTAAAGAATCATTTATTGGTATTTTCTTCACCTAAGACACTTGTGGTTGGTGAAAAGGCATCTGCAAATAACTTCACATACAAAAATTAAACATTTACATTTTTTTATAATTATTGTTTTATCATATATCTCCTGCTTTAACCTAAGAAATTAACATTTGAATTCAGAGATTTGTGTGGCAGATTTTGTGTTTTTAGATGTTTTTAACAATTCCATTGACCTCTATACCCACAATTAAACCTGTACATACACACAGGGCTGGGGAGTAATGAAATATTTAAAATACAAAATATGAGTAACTTTATTTGGTTATAATTACATTTCAAATAAGGGGTAATCAGATTACAGTTACATCTAAAAAGTATTTTAGATTGCCAGTGATTACCTTTATTTTAATGCATTTATAAATGTAATATTTAAGTAAACAGTTTGGGGATTTTAACCAATATGGCAATATATATATATATATATATATATATATATATATATATATATATATATATATATATATATATATATATATATATAAATAAAATGAAACTGCGTGCAGCAGCTGTTCATTCAGTAACTCTAGTGAGCGATACCTCACGACACAAACATTCTAAAAAAACTCACACTTTGCATTCAGTTAACAGCTCCATACGAACCATGCATTAAATAAAAGTTTATAAACTCAAACGATAGCTTTATGTGCTTTACATATGAACCTGAAGTATTTATTCATTCTAAATGTTCAATAATATATCATCTTTGACTAAAATAATAATTTATTTTGTTTAACAAAACCAGTGTGGGAACCCGTTGTTCACAAACTGGATATATCTGAGGTGCAGGGCTCGTAAGATCGCTAGCCTGACGTCCTGGTGATATTGTGTTTCCAGCCGGGCTCCAAAATATATCACCGCCCTGACCAACGGCTATCGTGAATAATAATGTAAAATTCCTAATTTAATTTGCGTTGTTCGATCACTCGAAAGGTTGAAACAGATCGTAGTTAATCGTTTGCACTTGTTTCTAAAGTTTGCGCCCGTTCATTCATAGCGCGCGCTGAGAGCAACGTTTCAGTTTTGTTTTTACTTCAAAGGTTTCAGTTATACAAGCCAAATAACATGTATTTAGCATCTTTTTTTTTGGATAGTAATTCAAATGATTTTCTCTGATTTAAAATAGAGCACAGACATTTTTTTTTTTGTTTAAATTTAGATATTTCTTTTAGATGTAAGATTTATTTTTATTTTTTTTGATTTGGGATTTGTTTTCAAATTGTAAGTTTGTTTTGTTATTTCAATTTCACAAAGAAATATGCAGCATTTTATCTTTTGTCTAATAATAAAAGGACACATTTTCGTTTATAGTTTGTCTTTAATCTCATTTTGTAAAAAAATTAATAAATATATATATAAATAAATTGTAAGAAAATTGTATGGTGTAATCTGTATTGTGAATTTGATCCCATCATAAGTTTATTGAATTGTTACATCCAGATATGCTACTACTTTTTGCTGATCATGCTGATTAGTCCACAGTAAAGATCAACCGATGTCTTTATTTTTATTTTTACATTCATTTTGGGCTACCAAAACCTGAAGAATGCCTGCCCGAAGGGCTACCAGGGATTTTGAAATTTTGGGAGCCCTGAGGTGTTTCCCAAAAGCATCGTTAATAACAACATTGCTTGTGACCGTAAGAAACGAGCCGTCAATTTGGACTCAATTCTATTCTTTAAAAACTTTCTAATCTTTTAGTATTCTGTATGTTTTTTGTTTATTTATTATATTTTTTAAAAGCCCTTCCTTTAAGCTAACTGAGACTTGTTATAGCCCTTGTATATCATTGCTCTTTTGATGATTTTCATTGTCGCTTTGGATAAAAGTGTCTGCTAAATGAATAAATGCAAATGTAAATGATGAACTAAGATTACATACAATACACTCTAAAAACTGCTGGGTTGAAAACAACCCAATTTGGGTTATTTTGACAACCCAGCGCTGGGTCAAAAAGGGACGAACCCAGCGCTGGGTTATTTTAACCCAACCAGTTGGGTTATCATATTTAACCCAGCCTGCTGGGTTGCCTTTTTTATGGTTTAAAATGACTATATTGCAGGGTTTAAAAAAAACAGAGCGGGTGTTTTTTATCACTGTATTTCAGAAGGAAAACTACTGTATTTAGAAAATGTTCGATATCATTTCGCATGCGCTTGATAAGGCAGCGTTTGTGCAGCCGTTACCGGAGAAACCTACCTCTCCCGCTCTTAGCGCCTCCTGCTGGCAGAAAATAAACTCGCAGAGTGCAGCCATGTGGGGAAACAATGCATTTCTACGTTAAAATGAACCCAAATTGAGCTAGGCATTAAACCTACAAATGTTGTTCATTTTAAATATCACTTTTACACACAAATAATAATTACCAAAAGGAAAATATTTATTAAAAACAAGAAAAAAGTCAAAAAGTAACGTGTTAGAAGAAATGCAGAAAAGGATGGCATTAACAGCTACAGAGTTCATAAACAAAGCATTGAACATTTGATGAATATAACTTAAGATCAAATTGGACTTTGTTCAATTGTATATATTGTATAAAAATATACGAAAACACATACAATAAATTTACAATTAGTTAGGTTTTTTTCCAACTATTCTGGCATGACAGTACACAAATAAATCACATTAACTTTGATATTATAACATTTAACAGACGCATGTGTGTGTGTGTGTGTGTGTGTGAAAGAATGTGAGCAGGTGTATGAATGACAGAGTGTAAACTCTTCTACTAAACAACACAGAAAAAGCATTTAACTTTTTTTTTTTTTTTTTAACAAATTATACACTTACAGTTTGTTTCATAGTCCATGAATACAGATCATGCATCACGGTCAATTTTCATGATCTCTTTAGCATAACTGATGTAGTCATGAAGAAGCCCCATCAGCACATGTGGCATCTTCTACATCATCCAGGGCAGCGTCCTCCTTTAAAACCACCGCTGTTTAGGGGAAAGAAGATTCTCCTCTCTGACCAGCATTCATCCTAGTCACCGCCTGTTCTTCATGTGTGGCCTAAGAGAAACACATTTGAAAAAATTAAACATTTAATTAAACTATCCATTTTCAGGTAGAGGTGTATTCACATCCGTAAGGATAGGTAAATAATCGGTTTTAAAGTTTCAACACTTTGTGCGGTTGTTTAATGTCTCTGTCCACCACAGCTCTCGTGAAGGCTACAATGGCAGCACTAGTGTGAGGACATGCGATATTGTTTGAATAAATATTGCTTTCAGAAAGCTTCTTTACTGAAACATTAAAACAGACATGACCTTCACATACCTCACAATATTCATGTACATGGAGGGCTGCTCTTCAAACCGTAAGTTCACCAAATAATTAAAATGTTCATAATTTACTCTCCCCATGTTTTTCCAGACTCATAAAAACTCTGCTCATTTTTTGGAAAACGTATGAATATATTTAATATTCT
The DNA here is from genome assembly GCF_003368295.1 of Carassius auratus. Taxonomy (NCBI): domain Eukaryota; kingdom Metazoa; phylum Chordata; class Actinopteri; order Cypriniformes; family Cyprinidae; genus Carassius; species Carassius auratus. The sequence goes on from NW_020525757.1 coordinate 432,600, forward strand.
CTTTTGTGTCCTCCATTTATTTTGAACATACATGTTTGCTATCATATAATTTAAGATGTATTCATATATAAATATCAGAATTTACTTCTACAATAACTGAAGCTTGAAAATACTGATTATCTAAACTATAAATGGATTAACAAATATTATGAGAAAACAAAAAAAAAAATTAATTTATGTTGTAAAGACAGACAAAAGTCTTATAGGTTTGGAATGACTTGAGGGCAAGTAAATGATTTTTTGTGTGAACTTTACCTCTAAGAGCGAAGACCAAGAATAATGACTCTCCAAATCAGACAACTCCAAAGTTGGTTTGAGTTCTGCAATAAAAAACACAGACATCAATGGTCTTAATGAAATGAGCACGTAATCACACTGTTGTTGCATCAAAATGTGAAGTAAACCGGCAGGAGACAACAGAAAAATTTATTTTCTAAAAATAACTTACATAAAATCTCAAAGGAATGATGCTCTCCCATGTCTCTTGCTTTTAACATCTACAAAAACAAAAAACAAACATTATTTTACTCTTAGTAAAACACAACAACAACTGATAACATGAAATTATGAAGTTTACTTGCCTTAAACGATCTTTCCCTCTCTTCAGAAGAAGCTGAGAAAACCTCCTCACACAAGCAGACTTGTGTGTCCTTAACTCCAGTTAGTTTGAGTTCTGCAAAGAGGGACATCAATGGTTTCAATAAAATATTAACATATACATACATACATATATAAAATCACACTGTTTTTGCATCAAAATGTGAAGTTAACAGGCAGGACACAACAGAAACATTAATTTTCTAAAAAAAAAAAAAAGTAATAATAATTTAACTTACATCAGTCTCAGAAGAATGAAGTTATCTTGTCTCTGGATTTCAACATCTGAAAAAAAAAACACACATTATTTTAGTCTTAGTAAAAATAAAGATAACTTGATGTTATTCTGAAGTTTACTCTCCTTAACCCGTCTGTCCCTCTCTTCAGAAGAACACCTCCTCCTCATCCTCACACAGGTCTGTGACTCCTCACACAAACAGCTTCTGTGTCTTTAACTCTCAGCGCGAGGACAATGAAGACACAAGCTTGACAAGTCTGAAATATTACATGTAAAACATACTTTTAACAGTTACCACTTCAACAGCCTCAAAATAATTATGCTAGTCTTTACTACACAATGCCGTTTCCTTTAGGAGACAAACATACATTCAGTTTAACCGCGAAAAAAAAAAGACAAATTCACATGAGCGTAACCGTGACCATAACCGTCTGTTAACGCCTCAAAAAGTACAGATAATGTAAAATCTTATGTAAATATGACAAAATACATTCACAGACGTTATATTAAAAGTACATCCTCCGTTCAGTAACGTTATATGAGGCAGTTAAGACCTCCGTGTCTGAGGCGAAAACCGCGTCCGTTTTTTTTTAAAAATATATATAACGTTAAGCTCCTTTGTTTCCGCCTTTCATAAAACCTTCCGCCTTTCATACAACCGGGTAAACAATAAAAGATAACTTTACATTTTGAATATTTACTTACCATAGTCTTTCACTCGCTTCTCGCTTCTATCACGCTGAGAAAATGGCGGCTGCTCGCACTGGAGACGTACGATTTTGACGTGACGTGCGTGCTCTCCTTCACGTCCGCGTCCTCAACCCACCCCGCTGGGTTAAAAAAGATAGTTATTTTCAACCCAAACTTGGGTTAAAACATCCCAAAGTCCTATCCAACGGCCTCAACCCAGCAGTTGGGTTGAAAAAACAACCCAGCGTTTTTTAGAGTGTAATCTTTGTCTATATAATCATATACTATCACTTATTATCCTTCACTGAAAAAAATATGCTACTTAATTTTTCTTTAAGGTAAGCGGTCGCAAACAATTTATGTTAGCTACATTTAATTAAATATATATAAACTAGATCTAAATATTTAAATGTAGCTAAAATAAATTGATTGCAACCACTTACCTTAAAAAAAAAACCCTCAATGAAAAATTTGTTTTCAGTGACCTGCCAAGGTTAAGTTAAACAACTATTTTAAGTGTTTTCCATCATTCTGAGAGATATAAAATAATATATTCATTAAGAGAAGTTCTTGTAATATTACTTTCACATTAAAATCTGCATTAAATCACACAGATGAGAGCTTACCTGAATGAAACTGAAATGTGTTACAGTCGCTGTCTTCAGTTCAGATCACTGTGGTTCAGTTTATCTCTCACAAGCTAATGATGTTTTCTCATCAGTCAGCAGTTGGTCGATGGTTAGTGGTTAAAGCTCAGTGTCTCTGTTCTCATCTCACAGCCCACACTGTTGTTCCAGAATAAGTTTTCCTTGTGAAAAATAAAGTAGGGCTGCTCGATTATGGCAAAAATCATAATCACAATTATTTTGGTCAATATTGTAATTTTTTTAACACTATCATGAGGGGGCCATATGACCAAAACTTTATGTGAGTGATATTTAAAGATAGTGATACATGTCAAATATGTATTTCCTGTAAATAAGGTTAGAACAATCATTATATCTGCACTGTTTACTTCACTGGTTTGCACTCTATCTACCATGTGCTACTTTAATTATCTGTCTTTTTACATGATTTGTATAGTTTTACTTTATATTTATTATCTGTGTTTAATGTTCTAATGTTAATGTTATCTGTATGCACCAAGGGTCTGAGAGTAACGCAATTTCAATTCTCTGTATGTATCTACTGTACATGTGGAAGAGTACATTGTACATTGAAGAGACCAGCGGAATTTCAAAGGAACAAATACAACAGAATAAAAACATACAAATTAAACAAACTGTGCTTTAATGTTTTTATGCAAGTCTCAAGCAGTATGATTATTTCATTTATTCACTATACCATTTACTAATAATGTCTCATTTCAGTTTAGTTTTGTATTTATTGCAGTTTATATGAAAAGGTTCATGTAGCGTGGTACAGCATACTGCAGAAATGAATAATCAAATGTAAAATAAAATATAGTGCGCTGTCACTTTAAGAGCCGCACGGATCCAAATTACTGTTACAAGCATATTTTCATTCTCAACTCTTTACATTAATTTATTACATGACCGACGAACGCATACATGAATAATCACCAAGTGCAGCATTTTGACACATTTTTGCGTGTATTGGAGTGTTTAGGCGCACACTTTGAGCTAAAAGATGACTTTAAATATCCGTGTTCTGTTCTGTCTCTGAGCGCTTATATCTTACTGAGGAGCAGCGCAAGTAAACTTTCATGCTTTTAGGGTTCTTTCACACCTGCCTCATTTAGTTCGGTTGAATCGTACCAGAGTTCGTTTCCCCCTTTGGTGCAGTTCGTTTGGGCAGGTGTGAAAGTAGCAATCGCTATGGGTGCGCACTAAAGGCAGAACAAGGTACCAAACAAGCGTACCGAGACCTGCTTGAAGAGGTGGTCTCGGTACGCTTTCAAACGAACTCTGGAGCGGTTTGCTTGTGGTGAGAACGTGATCCGACCTCGAACAGACCCAACTGCTAAAAGTACTGATCATTTTTGGACTAAACCAGCTGCCGTAGTCAGCTGTGCTGTGCATTATGGGATGAGGAAATGTTTGTTGACAGTTTGCACTTTAGCATGGCAGCTCATGGACAAACTTCAAGTAGTGAGGAGGTGCGGAGCCTCATTGAAATTTGGTCAGATGACCATGAGCATGTCAGAGTTAAGAAGAATTATCGTATTTTCCACACTATAAGCCGCACTTTTTTTCATAGTTTGGCTGGTCCTGCGACTTATTTATCAAAATTAATTTGATGTGAACAAAGAGAAATGAACTAAGACAAATGAACCAAGAGTTCACATTACCCTCTACAGCCGCGAGAGGGTGCTCTATGCTGCTGAGTGCTCCTGTAGTCTACACTGAGCAGCATAGAGCGTTTTTATATGTTTTTTTCCTCATCATGATGTATTTTTGAACTGATGTGACTTATACTCAGGTGCGACTTATAGTCCGAAAAATACGGTACTGCACGCCTCTGCTTGAAGTCACGAGCGATGCCCGCTCGCCTTTTGCAGTGCATTAGAACGTTGTTTTCAAGCCACATCCACGCTTCGTTAGAAAGGTATTGTTTGCATATTGTGGTGTATAAAAACAATGTACTACATTATGGCCAGGGACAAAACCAACCTGCGCAGTCATCTCTCCATAGTTGTGTGGTCTCTGTGTGGTTTGCTGGCTTTTCCTCTTATGTTAGAATTTTCCCACATTCATTTCTGACCAATCAAAAAGCAGTTTAGGAAATACGTCATGGTGATGTGGATGTTGTCATGTGGCTGCATTTTGGTTCGTTTCAACTGGTCCGGACCAAAGCAATCAGTGTGGTGTAAAAAGGAACCAAAAAAGCTGAAAAATGCTACAATTTATAATTGTTTGCCCTTGGTTCGGACCAAATGAACCGAACTAGAGATGTGAAAGCACCCTTTAAAACATGAATAAATTTACTTCAATCATTTAAGCACGTCCCATTTTGCAAATGTCATGTTACATGATTTTACTGATTTGCACGGGAAATTTGGCTTTTATGGAGGAATGAAAGCACAGCGCTGCAAAAGGAGGAGGAATTTGTACTTTATTTTTATTGTATTTTCATAATCGTTGGAGGCCAAAATCGACTCGTTTTTTCGATTAATTGCACAGCCCTTAAATAAGGACATTAATTGTATTGAATGTGCACTTGTATTGTAGGCCCTACTTTGAATCTTAAAAGTATATAAAATGTGTACAGGGTACTTGCAGATAATATAATATAATTAAAATACTTGAGTGTAGAAACACTTCCATGACTGTTTCTGTCAATTCTATGCTGAATGTTTGTAATATTGTAATCATTGTTTGTTTCTATATTCCTTGTTGATTTAAGTACGGCAGAAACACATGAAGACAGAAGAATAAGTTATGTGTAAGCCAGGTTAAAGAGATGGGTCTTTAATCTAGATTTAAACTGCAAGAGTGTGTCTGCAAGTGTCTCCAAATAGGAAAAGGATCTGCCGCCTGTAGTTGATTTTGATATTCTAGGTATTATCCAATTGCCTGATTTTGAGAACGTAGTGGACGTAGAGGAGTATAATGTAACAAGAGCTCATTCAAATACTGAGGTGCTAAACCATTCAGGGCTTTATAAGTAATAAGCAATATTTTAAAATCTATACGATGTTTGATAGGGAGCCAGTGCGATGTTGACAGGACATAATATGGTCATACTTCCTGGTTCTAGTAAGAACTCTTGCTGCTGCATTTTGGACTAAATGTAGTTTGTTAACTAAGGGTGCAGAACAACCACCCAATAAAGCATTATTATTAGCCTGCGGGTGGCCCCGCGAGCAGTGGCTGGTGCGCCTCATTCCCCTGCTCTCTGGTGAGGCCCAGGTGGCCACGCAACAACTTCCGGTGGCGAACCTCCTGGTCTTCGACGACCTGAAGAGGGCCATTATCCAGCGGGTCGGCCGGTCACCAGAGTAACATCGCCAGCGCTTCCGGTCCCTGGACTTGGGCGAGGCAGCTCCGGGACTCCTGCCGGGGGCGGGGTGGGATTGACCAAGGGCACTTTGCGAGTCCAAGGGCCCCACTCTCTCCGCGCCAATTCCCCAATCCACTCCCTGCCACTGGGGCAGCGGGTAGGTCTGGGCTGGCCTGTTGGCATTGCGGGGACCCGGAGCATTTCGTGGACAGGTGTCCAGTGATGGAGGTGGGGGCGATGATCCGGGTCCCAGTTCAACCCAATTGTTAATTTCCGAAGAGCCGCAGGGAAATGCTTTTCCATGCGGCTCATTCTAATCCTATGGCGGGCCATTTGGGACAGGCAGCAACACTAAATCGCCTCATGACTTGTTTCTTTTGGCTGGGCATTCATGACAATGTGCGCAGGTGGTGCGCCTCTTGTCCGGAATGTCAGTTGGTGAACCCACCGGCCGCCCCAAAAGCGCCTTTTGCGCCCTCTTCCCTTAATGCAGGTCCCCTTCGAGAAAATTGGTATGGACCTCATCGGGCCATTAGAGCGATCGGCACGAGGACATCGCTTTGCATTAGTCATAGTTGATTATGCAACACGATATCCTGAAGCGGTGGCCCTCTGCAACATTTCCACTAAAAGTGTTGCGGATGCCCTGTTTCGCTTATCTCCCAGGTGGGGGTTCCAAAAGAAATCCTCACTGATCAGGTCAGCGGCATATGCAGCATCTGAGGGCTGTCCTGAGGTCGCTGAGGGGAGCGGGGCTCACGGCCAACCCAAAGAAGTATGCGATTGGGCGTGTGGAAGTAAGGTATCTGGGCTTCCACTTGGGACATGGACAGGTGCGTCCCCAAATTGATAAGACAGCCGCTATTGCGACCTGCCCACGTCCCAAGACCAAAAAGGAGGTAAGGCAGTTCTTGGGGCTGGCGGGATATTATAGACGGTTCATTCCTAATTATTCGGACCTCACCAGCCCTTTGACTGACCTTACTAAAAAGGAGGTGCCAGATACGGTCCAGTGGATGGAGCCGTGTCAGCAGGCCTGTGTGGCGGGCCGTTGTTACACTCTCCTGATTTTTCTCTCCCTTTTCTGTTGCAGACAGACGCGTCAGACAGGGGGCTGGGGCAGTCCTGTCCCAGGAGATAGAGGGGGAACGGCCGGTGCTGTACATTAGCCGGAAGCTCTCGAAGAGAGAGAGAGGGGGGGGCTGCAGGCCGGATGGCTCCCCGGCCTGAGACGGGCGGTGGGGGTATGTGGCAGGGGGGGCGTGGTTTAGCGAAGTCTGCAGCGGGAGAGAGAATCAGGAGACGAGCGGTAAGTGAGTGGTTTGGGCAAAAATTATCATCACCTGTTTCTTGTTTCAGTAATTGGTGTGGAGAGAGTATAAAACGCCAGGAGAGATGGAAGCAAGCGAGAGAGACACGGACTGCTGACCCGAACCGGAAACAGAAACCGGAAGGAGTAAACCCAAAGTACTGTGCGAACGTGTCAGAGTAAAAGTCACCATTGGGTGTTTGTGAACTTTTAGTTATTTTCATTTAATAAATTCGTCAGCAGTCCAGCCGACCCCTTTGTCCTCTTCCTTTCCTCACGAACATACTACACAGTCTTTTGTGGTAGAAGTGATGGTTCTACCATACTTGTAAAAAGAAGTAGAATTTACAATTTTGGCTATATGAAGTTTGCACAAAACTAAATAATGATCTGAGATATCATCACTTGGCTGAATAATTTCAACACTATCAACATCAATTCCATGTGACAGTATTAAATCTAGAGTATGATTTCGACAATGAGTTGGTCCTGAAACGTGTTGTCTAACCCCAATAGGGTGCAGAATGTCTATTCTCTACTACCGTATTTTCCGGACTATAAGTCGCACTTTTTTCATAGTTTGGATGGTCCTGCGACTTATAGTCAGGTGCAGCTTCTTTATCAAAATTAATTTGACATGACCCAAGAGAAATGAACCAAGAGAAAAAAATACTGTCTACAGCCGCGAGAGGGCGCTCTTTTTTCAGGGAGAGGCAGTTTTGTCTTGGTTCTTGGTTCTAAATAAAAACCACTTATAGTCCAGTGCAACTTATATATGTTTTTTTACTCGTCATGACGTATTTTTGGACTGATGCGACTTATACTTAGGTGCGATTTATAGTCCGAAAAATACGGTATATGTCTCTGTGTTCGTTTTGGGGTGGTGTTGGTGCAGTGGATAAGATACATGTCTTTGGTGTGAGATACCTGGGTTGGAATCCACTGTGAGACACCAATGTGTTGTTGAGCAAGACACGTAACCCCTAGTTGCTCCAGAGGCATGCGACCTCTGACATATACTGTATAGCAATTGTAAGTCGCTTTGGATAAAAGCGTCAGCTAAATTAATAAATGTAAATGTATAAATGCTGATCCCAGTGCATCTTTTTCATTATCAACATGGATATTAAAATCACCAACTATTAAAACTTTATCTGAAGCCAGAACTAACTCAGATTTAAAATCACCAAACTCTTTAATAAAGTCTGTATGGTGCCCTGGTGGCCTGTATACAGTAGCCAGTACAAACATAACAGGGGATTTATCATTAACATTTGTTTCTCTGGATAATGTTATATGAAGCACGTTTACTTCAAATGAGTTATACTTGAAGCCTGCCCTCTGAGAAATCCTGAAAACAGTCTTTAGAGTGGTTTCACAATGTTGAAAAGCTAAGACAGTTAGCCGTAATGATCCTGCATCTCGTCCTGATCTTTGACTTTGTATGAAATAATTAATGATTGATGTATCAGATATTATTTTGAATATGATTATCAGCAAGTAACTGTCCATCTGTCTTTCAGTGCTGTCATTCCTTCCATGTGTCATCCAGCAACACAATAATAATGCTAGTGTTATTTTACTTATAATAACACAAGCATTATAATATAATGCATGTGTTATAAGCTACTTTTGTCAAGATCAGGAAGTTCTTCCAGTGCAGTGACATTGTGTTCACAGAGCAGTTAGATTAAAGTGTAACACAAGCAGCCAATCAGCACTTCAGACAAAACCACACAACTTTCCGGTTTGGCAGTCATCATGTTTCCTGTTCTGAATTAAAGCCCTTTGTTGTTCGCAGAATATCAGGGGCATAGCTTTTTTTCAGAAGTGAGGGGGACAGAAAACACACACACACACACACACACACACACACACACACACACACACATATTTATATATATAAAACAATACAATATGACTTTCTGTAATCTATATAGCCTAAAGACTCAGTGGTAGAGCATTGCGTTTGCAGTGCAAAAGGTTGTGGGTTCAATTACACATATTATCAAAAAAAAAAAAAAAAAAAAAAAAAAAAAAAAAAAAAAAATATATATATATATATATATATATATATATATATATATATATGTTAGCCTGAATGCACTGTAATTATTTTATTTATTTTTTTTGGAAAAAAAAAGTGTCTGCCAAATGCATAATATTTAAAAAGTTAATATTCCTGTGATCAAAGGTGTATTTTCATCATCATTACTCGAGTCTTCAGTGTTAAATTCTTCAGAAATCATTCTAATATGCTGATTTCCTGATTTTCAATATTTAAAACAGATGAGTAAATTTTTTTTCAGTATTCTTTGATGAAAAGAAGGATCCAAAGATCCTTATTTGAAATAAAATTTATGCGAAATAAAAAGCTTTTGCAACATTATACACTATATAATTTAAAAATCCTCTCCTCGAACTGTCACCTTATCGTGGTGGAGAGGTTTGAGTACCCGAATGATCCTGGGAGCTATGTTGTCTGGGGCTATATGCTCCTGGTAGGGTCTCCCAAGGCAAACAGGTCCTGGGTGACGGGCCAGACTAAGAACAGTTCACAAAACCCCTGATGCTAAAATTTAAATCAAGGACCGTGACGTCGCCCGGCATGGCGCAGCCGGGGCCCCACCCTGGAGCCAGGCCCGGGGTTGGGGCTCGTATGCGAGCGCCTGGTGGCCGGGCCTTCCCCCATGGGGTCCGGCTGGGCTCAGCCCGAAGGAGTGACGTGGGGCCGCCCTCCTGTGGGCTCACCACCTGCAGGAGGGAGCGTAAGGGGCCGGTGCATAGTGGATCGGGCGACAGTCGTAGGCGAGACCCCTGACGACCCGATCTCTGGACACGGAATCTGGCTTTAGGGACGTGGAATGTCACCTCGTTGGCGGGGAAGGAGCCTGAGCTTGTGCGGGAGGTCGAGAGGTACCGACTAGAGATAGTCGGGCTCACCTCAATGCACAGCTTGGGCTCTGGAACCACACTTCTTGAGAGAGGCTGGACTCTCTACCACTCTGGAGTTGCCCATGGTGAGAGGCGGAGGGCTGGAGTGGGTTTGCTAATAGCCCCCCAGCACAGCCACCATGTGTTGGAGTTTACCCCGGTGAACGAGAGGGTCGCTTCCCTGCGCCTTCGAGTCGGGGATAGGTCTCTCACTGTCGCTTGTGCCTACGGGCCGAACGGCAGTGCGGACTACCCGGCCTTCTTGGAGTCTCTGGGAGGGGTGCTGGAAAGTGCTCCGACTGGAGACTCCGTCGTTCTACTGGGGGACTTCAACGCTCACGTGGGCAGTGACAGTGACACCTGGAGGGGCGTGATTGGGAGGAACGGCCCCCCTGACCTGAACCCGAGCGGTGTTCTGTTATTGGATTTCTGTGCTAACCATGGTTTGTCCATAACGAACACCATGTTCAAGCATAAGGGTGTCCATCAGTGCACGTGGCACCAGGACACCCTAGGCCGGAGGTCGATGATCGACTTTGTGGTCGTGTCATCAGACCTTCGGCCATATGTCTTGGACACTCGGGTGAAGAGAGGGGCGGAGCTGTCAACTGATCACCACCTGGTGGTGAGTTGGATCCGATGGCGGGGGAGGAAGCTGGACAGACTCGGCAGACCCAAACGTACTGTGAGGGTCTGTTGGGAACGTTTGGCTGAGCCCCCTGTCAGAGAGATCTTCAACTCCCACCTCCGGAAGAGCTTCGACCGGATCCCGGGGGAGTCTGGAGATATTGAGTCCGAGTGGACCATGTTCTCCACCTCCATTGTCGCTGCGGCTGCTCGGAGCTGTGGCCGTAAGGTCTCCGGTGCCTGTCGAGGCGGCAATCCCCGAACCCGGTGGTGGACACCGGAAGTAAGGGATGCTGTCAAGCTGAAGAAGGAGTCCTATCGGGCCTGGATGGCTTGTGGGACTCCGGAGGCAGCTGACAGGTACCGGCAGGCCAAGCGGACTGCAGCCCGGGTAGTCGTGGAGGCAAAAACTCGGGCCTGGGAGGAGTTCGGTGAGGCCATGGAGAAAGACTATCGGTTGGCCTCGAAGAGATTCTGGCAAACTGTTCGACGCCTCAGGAGGGGGAAGCAGTGCCCTACCAACACTGTTTACAGTAGAGATGGGCACCTGTTGACCTCAACTGGGGATATCGTCGGGCGGTGGAAGGAATACTTCGAGGATCTCCTCAATCCCACCGACTTGTGTTCCGTTGAGGAAGCAGTGGCTGGGGACTCGGGGGGCACTCGTCCATCACCCGGGCTGAAGTCATCGAGGTAGTTAAAAAGCTCCTTGGTGGCAAGGCATCGGGGGTGGATGAGATCCGCCCCGAGTACCTCAAGTCTCTGGATGTTGTGGGGCTGTCTTGGCTGACACGCCTCTGCAACATCGCATGGTGGTTGGGGACAGTACCTCTGGACTGGCAGACCGGGGTGGTGGTCCCTCTTTTCAAGAAGGGGGACCGGAGAGTGTGTTCCAACTATAGGGGGATCACACTTCTCAGCCTCCCTGGGAAAGTCTATGCCAGGGTACTGGAGAGGAGAATTCGGCCGATAGTGGAACCTCGGATTCAGGAGGAACAGTGTGGTTTTCGTCCCGGTCGTGGAACACTGGACCAGCTCTATACCCTTTCCAGGGTGCTGGAGGGTTCATGGGAGTTTGCCCAACCAGTCCACATGTGTTTTGTGGACTTGGAGAAGGCATTCGACCGTGTTCCTCGCGACATCCTGTGGGGGGTGCTCCGGGAGTATGGGGTCGGCGGCTCCCTACTTAGGGCTGTTCGGTCCCTGTACGACCGGAGCAAGAGCTTGGTTCGCATTGCTGGCAGTAAGTCAGACCTGTTCCCGGTGCATGTTGGACTCCGGCAGGGCTGCCCTTTGTCACCGGTTCTGTTCATAATTTTTATGGACAGAATTTCTAGGCGCAGCCAAGGGCCGGAGAGTGTCCGGTTTGGGGACCATACGATTTCGTCACTGCTTTTTGCGGATGATGTTGTCGTGTTGGCCTCCTCAGACCAGGACCTTCAGCGTGCACTGGGACGGTTTGCAGCCGAGTGTGAATCGGCTGGGATGAGAATCAGCACCTCCAAGTCCGAGGCCATGGTTCTCAGTCGGAAAAGGGTGGATTGCCCACTTCAGGTTGGTGGAGAGTTCCTGCCTCAAGTGGAGGAGTTCAGGTATCTTGGGGTCTTGTTCACGAGTGAGGGAAGGAAGGAACGTGAGATTGACAGACGGATCGGTGCAGCTTCTGCAGTAATGCGGTCGCTGTACCGGTCTGTCGTGGTGAAGAAGGAGCTGAGCTGTAAGGCAAAGCTCTCGATTTACCGGTCAATCTACGTTCCTACTCTCACCTATGGTCATGAGCTGTGGGTCATGACCGAAAGGACAAGATCCCGGATACAGGCGGCCGAAATGAGCTTTCTCCGTCGGGTGGCTGGGCGCTCCCTTAGAGATAGGGTGAGAAGCTCGGTCACTCGGGAGGAGCTCAGAGTAGAGCCGTTGCTCCTCCACATCGAGAGGAGCCAGCTGAGGTGGCTCGGGCATCTATTTCGGATGCCTCCTGGACGCCTTCCCAGGGAGGTGTTCCAGGCACGTCTCACCGGGAGGAGGCCCCGGGGAAGACCTAGGACACGCTGGAGGGACTATGTCTCCCGGCTGGCCTGGGAACGCCTCGGGGTCCCACCGGAAGAGCTGGAAGAAGTGGCTAGGGAGAGGGAAGTCTGGGTGTCTCTGCTTAGACTGTTGCCCCCGCGACCCGGCCCCGGATAAGCGGAAGATGATGGATGGATGGATGGATTTAAAAAGCTTAGTCATAATATTTTTTTTGTAAAATAAATTATATATATGAATAATTTTATTTAGCAATGATTTTTTAAATTGATCAAAAGTGATGATAAATACATAATTTTACAAAAGATTTCTATTTTAGATAAATGCTGTTCTTCTGAACTTTCTATTCATCAAAGAAACCTGAAAAAAATTAGATGTTTTCAACATTACTCTCATCAATATATATATATATATATATATATATATATATATATATATATATATATATATATATATATATTATAGGCTAATAAAATATTTCAAATTGTTACTGTTTTGCTGTAGTTTGGATCAAATAAATGCAGGCTTGGTGAACAGAAGATACTTGGTAGTGTATAGGCTACTTTAATTTTTCTCTAATTTCTAGCTTTGGCTTAGAAATCTATAACTGCTGCACAATAACAAATAATACTGATTTGTTTATATACTACAAACAGAATAGTTTTTATGCTGTAATACCTGATATGTCATTTAGCTCTTCATTGTTCATATACTTTATCAGCTGCTAGAGATGACTGGTGGTGAAGCCCATTTGAAGTCAGTTGAAGGTTACTTTAAGTACTTGATTAATATCTCTTTAATATTATTTTCTAATATTTTACATTTGTTTTTTATTTATATTGTTTTCACAGATATGTGAATATGTTTATTTTGGTTAGAAAAAGCAACGATGTATGTTAAACTGTTACGTTAAAAGTACTTACCGATTGTTCTTTGATGTGATTGGTTGAAGACAAAACCAAGAAAGGAAGGAGCTTCGGGGAAGTGAAGAGAGAACATGTCCGATTTGATCTAGTTTGTAAAATTACTAGCCTGTGAAAGTTATCGACAAGAAAACTGATTTAGGGTTAGTATAAGACGTTTGAGGGTGATAAGATTTTCTCCTCATATCATCAGATAACAGAACTGCATAGTTGATTCTCACGAGTCAGTGCTGAACTTTTACCTGAGAGACTGTCCAGTTTGTGGTCATGGAAAACTGCTGTCGATGGAAACTCTTACCAATTTGAAACCAGGAATATCCCAGATAGCACCCTGAGATACCAGGAAATTCTCAGTGGTTCCTCTGGCAACGTTGGATTTGATTGTCAATCTTCATTCTCTTCTCAAGGACTTCTGACTCAAACAAACGCTGTTTTGTTTGCTCATTGAGTGAAGGGGCAAACTGTTTTGTGCCTCAACGTACCCCAGCATCGAACCAGGCCTGCAATAGTGTATTTATTTTATTCATGCCCATTTTAAAAAAGCTAGAGAGCTAGCTGGGTTTCGATTGCGGTTGGGACATTTGAGTGTACTAATTTGTGTTTTTGAACTTGAATTTTCAATTCACAGTCATATATTTCATTTGGTGACATTTAGGACATTGTGTCCTTGGCTGTACAAGGTTTTTTTGTTATCGATTTTGTTTTTTATTATTTTTCTATTTTATTTGATTTATTTGATTAACCCCGTTATTTTCAGTGGAGAGGACTGTGCTGAAAAAGTGCAAAACCCACTTCAGAATGATAAAAAGATAACTGAAGATATTCAGGCCATGTTTTCATCTGCTGTTTCTGCAAACTCTCCTCTCCTGATGCGATTATCCACGCAGTAGGAGACCTGTTCGAAAAAAACTGGGAGAACTTCAAGTGAGACGAGAGGTTACAGAAGATTGTTTCCTGGAACAATACCTACCCCTTCAGGTGAAGAACAGTTTAACACTGTATGGAACAAGCAAGGCTGATGGTGGAAGAAAGTGAAGGTACTGTAAGAGAGAAAAAAAGGAGGATTATGGAAAGTTTAAAAGGACCTGTATTAGAAATTGTCAAAAAAGTACATGATGCAGACACTGATGTAAGTCCAGAAAAATATTTGGATGCCCTTGAGAGATATTTTGGATCTGCAGAGTCAGGTGATGACTTTTATTCTGCCTTCTGTTTGTTACAGTCAACTGTCAGATTTTCTAAGGAGACTAGAGCGTGCCCTGATCAAAGTGGTTCAGAGAGGAGGCATACTGGCAGATCTCCGAGATAGAGTACGTCTTGAACAGAGGTGCAGTAGGTGCTGATATGATGCTTTTTCATTTGAGACTCAGAGAAACCTCTTGTGCAAAGTTGAACCCAAGGGTACAAAAAGCCAGTGAAAGTTTGGACACTGAACGTAAACAGAAAGAGATTCAAACTTTGAAAGGTGAAATTAAAGAGTTAAAGTCAAAGTTTGCCACTATGATACCTAAGTCACAGATAGCAGTGGATCATAAGACTAGCCTACTTCCAGTCCAAATGTCAGTAATCCTAGACAGGAAGGAGAAATTGCTGATCTAAAGAGGCGAATGAAGAGTCTTCAAAGAAAAGTCACTGGGAAGGATAGTCGTGAAGATGTAGTTTCATCACTAACTCTGAAAGCCACTTCTCCAAAGAAATCCCTGGTCAGTCCGAGAAATCAATACCAAGAGTTGGAAGAGTATTTTTGCTACAACTGTGGAGAGGATGAGCGTAACTGCACTGATGGTAGATGCGTCTGCATTGACTTCACTTCCAGCTGGAGTGTTATTGCAGACCATCATTGTTCCAAGTCAAGCAATCAAAAACGGTCAGCTAATAGAACCAATACATAATGAAACAATGAAAGAAGTGACCCTTCCTGTAGGAACCGAGCTTGGATATTTGTATGTTGCAGACCTAGTAAGGCCTTTTCCTTTTAGAGAATCGTGTGAACAAGTGATTGATCCTAAGCGATTAAATTTTGGAGATTCAACCATTCCAGAAGAATGGAAAGAATATGACAGTTTAATTTAGTTTATTAGTTTATAATGACATGGACAATCTCCTTTCATAAAAAGAGCAGCTTTAGCCTCTATGGCTAATTTCCAGCTGTAGTCCCTGGCCAGTTGTTAATAGGCATACACATAAATACATTACAATTATATTCATATTTACAGCATAACTAGACAAGAAGGAGTTAGACATATGAGCAAAGTGGCACATAATTAAGACAAGCACAGACAAGCAAGCACAAATTGCAAAAGCATAAAAGCAGTCCAAGCAATAAAACACTACGAATCGACACAAATAATAATCACATAGAGGCCACATTGTAGCAAATACAGGACATAACATTGAGACAGGCAGCAGATATCGAGTGGCAGAAGCATGACCATGTCACATCTAAGACATATTACATCTATCAGATTAATGTGTGCAGTTATAATTGTTAGACAGGCCGTTTTTAAGGTGTGTAGTAAAAGTACAGTATGTATAAATGTTTTTGATTGTAGTGGGCAATGAGTTCCAGTTTTGTATTGCTGTAACAGAAAATGATAATTGACCAAACATGCTTTTCCTGAATGGGATTAGAAGGTCACCTCGTGTGGTGCTTCTGGTATGCTGAATTCTATTATTAAGTTGGATTATGAATGAATTAAAAAGAGCAGGAGCAGTTTTATGTAAAATTTTGTAGACCAGACGGATGTTTTTTTATTTGATTACATCTTCCCAGCTTTGAAATTTATGGTTATTGAGGATAATACAATGTTGTGAACTGTTAGGCTTCTTGTCCAAAACCTTGAGTTTTTTTAAATAAAGAGTTGCTAATGGCTTTAGATGAGCTATTCATTTGTCCCCAGCTTGTCAGACAATATGTTAGATGTGACGTAATCATTGTGTCCATAAATATTAGCAGCATTAAAAGTGCATTTCTAATACATCTAAAATTAGCAAAGTTAAACTTGACCCTATTGCATACTTTCTTAATATGTGCTTTAAATGAAAGATTCGAATCAATAACGCCGAAAATCCTTAAATTGTGGCACAATACTAATGTTTTTACCTGAAATTGTAATGTTTGACACAATGTTACATGGTCTTTTTGTGAAAAACATTCCCACAGATTTATTTACATTTAGTTGAAGGCACAAACGATTTAGCAAACCTGTGATCTGGTCCATAGCTATAGTCAGTTTTTCAGCAGCCAGATGTTTTGTATTGGCATGCACATAAGTTACAGTGTCATCTGCATACGTTATTGTATTGAAATCAGGGCAAACTGATGGCAGATCATTGATATATAGGCTAAACAAAAGCGGGCCAAGTATTGATCCTTGTGGCACCCCTGTGCATAAATTAAGAGCTAATGAGCGATGGGTGTTCACAGAAACGTATTGAGTTCTACCAGTTAAGTATTACTCAAACCATTTGATTGTGGAAGGAGAGAAATTAAAAGTAAAGAGTTTGGCAATAAGGAATTGATGGTTGACTGTGTCAATAGCTTTATGAAGATCTAAAAATACAGCACCAAGAACAACTCCCTTGTCCACCATTGTTCGAACAGTCTCTAAAAAGAAACGATTTGCTGTTTCTGCAGAGTGATGGGCCCTGAAGCCAAACTCCATCGGATGAAGAGTGAATGGACTATTATTAAAAAAGGAGACAAGCTTCTCTGATACACATTTTTCAGTAACCTTAGAGACCACAGGTAAAATACTAATTGGGCAGTAGTTAGATATGTTCAGAGGGTCATTTGACTTAAATATGAGAGTTACAATTGCAGTCTTCCAGGATGTCGGAAATATCCCCTCAAATACTGACTGATTTTCAGTTTGTGTAATAGGGTAGGCTAGATGTTCTTTTGGGAATTTAACCATTTTAGAGTCCATTCCATAAATATCTTTTGCTGATGAGATTTTAAGAGAATTAATAATTGCCTGGGTTTTAATTTAAGAGATAGGTTGAATTCTAAAAGAAGGCTTGCTCTCATCTAATTTGACAATATCTCCAGTTGTTAGGGGAACATTCTGTGCGATTTCATCCACAGAATTGATATAATATTCTCTTAGGTCCTGTACCTGTGTGCCACAAATATCCCTCCATATGAGTCACCTTATTATAATGAAGACAACACAATTAACAGACATGGAAAATAAGTCCTGAAGCTCTGCAGAGGCCCGGGTCTATATGTAGTTAATGACAGAGTGAAGGGTTGATTTACATACTGCTCATATTTATGCAGCAGTACAATATATTACATATCACAGATTTAGACAAAAGTAAGATCAATTATCCACAAGTGATTCCACAGCTGCCATTATCAGACCAGGCACATAGTCCTTGTCTCAACAGGTCAGGGAACCATCTTCAGAACAGAGAGTTAAATTATATCCACTCCCCACAAGTTTATATGGAGTAAAGACAGTCCTGTCCAGTATGAAGCTGCGCTCCACAGCACCCACGCTGAGAACATGATAGACTCAGAAGAAAATAATTGTGATTCTTAACAAATAAAAAGCACAGTGATTCTGCAAACCAACAAATATAAGCCACATATCAACAAACCCTTGAAATATACATGTCACTGCTAACACAGAAGAAAAATGATCACATAAAAATACATCATCTAAACAGGATTGCAGAAGCAGTCAATCAAAATTTTTCTAAATTCTTTTTGGGATTAATGGAACAATTTAGACAAATCAAAAGAGGCCAAACACCTTCCCATGTATGACCTAAATATAAAAAAAAAAATATAGAAAATTACTGTAGAGACTGGGCCTTACCAATAAACATGGATAAATCCAAAATTATCATCTTCCAGAAAAAGCCTCGCCTTACTGACAAAAAAAAAAAAAAGTTTTACAAGTTTAATCGTCACAATATTTGGGTCTCACTGTCTCTATCTTCTGGTCAATCTGATCTGCCAAATAAAAACATCTGACCGATCTGAAGAGAACAGAGAAGTTCTGGTTCCAGACACACTGTGCTCTTACTTACTGGACAGAACACACAGAGAGTGAGAGAAACACCAACTCAATTCAGTTAAGACATGCTAAAGTTAAATAAATTGGAAGAATAACCCAGGAAGAATACATACATACAGAGAGAGAGAGAGAGAGAGAGATTTCAAGCCACTTTTATTACAATATACAACAGCTACAAGTTGAATCCAACATTAATCAAGCAATATACAAAAATTTAGATAAGGGAAATAATTAATCAATAAAAATCTCACATAAAGCCCCTTTAACACACCAAATCAATTCAAACTTTGCAAGAGCATTCATTACTAATACATACTGTATAACAATAATTAAAATCTATTCTGGATTTGCCAGACACTGATCCTTAATATTTAAAAACACAAATAAACACCTTCATTGAACAACACTCATTAAAGCAATTAGAAATGTTTTTTTTAAAAAAAAAAAAGGGTGTCAGTCTAGAACACTTTATAAATGCATGCAATATAGTTTCCTTTTGTGAACAAAAAGAACAGTTTTGATGAACATCGAGGTTAATTACAGAAACAAATGTGTTCACTGTAATAGCAAAATCTCCAATTATTTTAGACAATGCTTACTTTTACAATACTCTCCTCTCAGGTTTTTCAATCTCTTTCAAATTGAATCTTTGATAAAATATCTGCTGAGGGATCTATGAAACTTTTGCCTGGCATTTATACAAGTTTAATCTATAAAAGTTTGCCAAGAGAGTAATAACTAGGTCAGAGGACCAGCTTGATTTTGGTGGTCATTAAAAGTTAAAAAAATACAGTAGAAACAGTAATTACTATTTACAAACATTACATCATTAAAAACAAAGTTTGCCGGTCCAAATCTTAGGTTGTAACTCGATTTAATCTACTATTTTGCTTATTAATTTTTTTTTACAAAAATTCGAATTATGCAATATGCAGAAAGTACCATTTGAATATGAACCAGCAGGACAGTCATCACACACTGTATCTCTGAACTGTGTTCCTATACAAATACAATTAAACACACAGCATCAGTACATGAGCAATAAACACAGTCTCACAGACGATCACATCATCATTCAGTAGAGCATCTGACACTAAATTAATCTTCACATAACTAATAATCAACCTGATCATAATTTAGTAGATTTGTTCAGGTGGATATAAGGAGACACAAGCAATGTCTATCACGAGGAATCACTTAATACTTTCTCCAGGTGAAATAAATTATTAAGCTGCTTTAGAACAACACACATATTTCCATAATTGAGTTATTTAATATAAATGCAATCAGTTATTCCTCTCAGTTTTTCTAAATGTATATTAAAGCTGCTGGACTGATAAAAGACTGACCGGTTTGGTTGATGTATTGTCCAGGTGAGCAGGATGAATGTTTCTTGGCTCTTTTACAGTTATAGAGTGAGTCTATACAGTAATAACCAGGAAGAGGTCCACACACTGTGTCTGATGTTACTGTACATGCCTGCTTTACTCTCACTCCATCACCTTCAACAAGAAAGAAAACTAATGAGTCAATTGTAGAAAACCTGGCAATTACGAGTCAGCTGGAGAAAAAAAAAAAATATATATATATATATATATATATACTTGAAAGCATGAACCCATGAGGACTCACTAAGAAAAGACAGTTTTACTCACTGGTATCACACACAGAACAGGGCAGACACTCTGTAAATCCATTAGGAGCATTAGTGTAAGTCCTGATGCGACATGAATCACATGTTGTGCTTGTGAACTCATCACAGTGTTTATAAACTCGCTTTCCTAGACAACATCAAAGAAAATCACCAGCACATTATTCATTATTTATACATGTACATATGTACATAACTTTTACAAGTATTTGTAACTGTGTAAGTTGTATTTATTCTATGTCTGTATATTCCTATAAACTGTTGTCAGGATTATGGACATTTCAGTGTGTGTTTTTGCCCCTGTGACCCAGCTTCTGTCTCCCGTGGTTTATTAATTTGATTCCAGGTTTGTCTTGTTTTTTTCCTCATGTGTTCCATGTCCCTGTTTAATGTGACAACTGTCTTGACTTAAAAATCTTTTTTTGTTCTTGGGGGGAACAAAAAACGTCACAACAAATCCCTTGACAAATAAATATTTTTCTGATTTAGAAAACACTCTAGATTAAATAATACAATATTAATACCTATAATCTGTTATAATGCTGGGAACACAGATTTTCTAATTAATCTATATCTTGTTATGAATAATCCCAATATTGATTTTTGACCTCTTTTTTACTTTATGCCTGTTTACAGGGACATCTGCTTCTGCTGAACAACTTGACAAGAGTTGTGAATGTTTGTGAATCAGAATCAAAGTGAAATAAATCAGTAAATCTGAATCAATACTCAACCCTAGACTGGAGTCATGTTGTGTTTAATGCAATGATGATAGATCAGTGATTACAAACCATCTTCTGTCTCAGAAACCACTAACCTAGACCCTCAAATATATCTGGGGATTATGTAACTATAATAATATCTGTAAAATAAGTGACTTATAATGAAGAATCAGTTCAGAAAATAAAACTGTCTACTATATAAACCGATCTCACACTGTAACTCAACACATGGCCTGCACTAGATGCTTCTATTTATTATTTTTATACCAGATGAAGAGAATCTACCACAGAGAAACACCAGATTGGTGCAGGTTTAGTTTTAACAAGGCCCTGGCCACATCAGACCAAACACTGAAGATTATATTAAGAGTATATTACAGTTCTTCATCAGTAATAATCAGGGATGTAGTGGAGACTAAACGCACGTAAACGCCGTTTACGCACCTCCCAAAATTCAGAAATACCGTTTACCCACCTCCAAAGTGCGTTTATCCACCTCTAAATTGAATTTATCCACCTCTAAATAGCCTACAGTTCCTAAGCCATTTTAAATTAAGCTTATGTCCTTTTAGTTTCATATTGTTCATTATTAGTTTCATAGGTTGTTTGTTGTTAAACCTAAGATGAAGTCTTTCATATTGCGCTGCAACTTGTCAGAGTTGACCAATGCTTGCGGTGTTGCCAGTAGTAGTGGGAAGTTCGGATCATTTTACTGACTCGGATCTTTGAGTCACGTTCAGCAAAATGAACTAATCTTTTCTCTTCCCATCTCTATGGGACTGACAGGAAGAATAAAAGACTCGGACCTCACCTGTCGATTCAGAACCCATATGTTGCGTAATGCGCATGTGCATTCAACACAAATTGAAAGAATCACTCCCGTGTAGTCCCGAGTCATATTAAAGTTTTGTTCAAAATGAACGAAAGGTTCATGAACGACACGCAACAGACTGCAGCAAGATTCAAAAATTGATATTTTTGAAATAAGTTAATAGTACTAACATCCTAGGAATGCTAGCTTTTAAACTCAAACTGTTTGAAGCAGTGGGAGTGGAGTTAATTTCCATGGTAGAATTTACAGTAAAATACTGTAAAAAAAATAAGAGTGGTAAATTAATGGTTGAAAGCTGTAAATTAACAGTTCTTTACTGGCACCCCTGCTGCCAATAAATTACTGTTATTTAATTTTTATTTTTTTACAGTGTAGTTAATGTTATCACTAGCCATTCACAGTTTCGTGGGTACGGTAAACGTCCATTAATAATAATAATAATAATACTGTTTTTAAATCAAATCTTTGCATAGCTATGACAGGAAACACTGGCATCTAACAATGCCTTGGAAAAAATGCAGTTAATCTAAAAAACAAATAAAAATAATAAAATAATAATAAATAAAAAATGATAATAAAATAATAAGTTATAGAATAAGCATGGGTCATATTCTATGTCTTCAACTCCAGAAACATTGGTGTCTCATATTTTAAATATGTATATGTGTGAAAATATTCAAATGTAACTCCCTTTGTAATCATTAACAATATCATAATTAACTGTAATTTAATTACAGTTTACATTACATTAACAGATTACAGCTACATTTATTTTGCAAATAAATACGTAATTTAGTTACATGTAACTAGTTACTGCCCAACACTGGTCAGGTCTGATGATAAAGGATGAAGGATTTTTCAAGTGTTGGAATGGAAATGGCAGATGAGGGATGAAACAGGGACGTTCACAAACTGTCTCAGACGAATGTCCTCCTAAGCGGACATTCGGAACGTCCAGGGGTCGTCCCCTGTTTGCTGGGTTATTCCTTCTTGAGTCTCTTTAACAAGAACTTAGATTGATGTATGAATTGAATAGTGATTGTGTGACCTATATGAGGGAACAACCAGTGATACCCTTGGTAGTAATATCAAATGATAGCCTATAGCGATGTCATCAGGATACACATACACCAGTAGGCAGTGGCCCATCTTACCGTGACCACGATGTGGTCACCCAGAATTTATAGTTTACCCACCTCTTTTTTTACCACTACACCTCTGGTAATTATGAATAGTGAAAAAGTATCATGACTCTTTAAGTGTCTGAGTTCATCTGCATCTATTGTGGGTTTGAGTGAAGAAAAATATCACACTGGACTTACCTGAATCACACTTTGGGCAACACTCTCCATTAATTTCATAATCTACATTATTACAAGCTGCCATACAAAGCACAATGTTCACGAAGAGGAGCGGAAGCAATTTTGATAGATTATAGAATATGGACATATCTGGGAACTGAATAAATAATCTGCAGAGATGAAAAAGAGATTTGTGTTAGATGGCTTTCAGACAATTATACAAAAATAAATTGTGCCAGAGAATTTTAAATAAATTTTACTAAAATGTATGAGTCTCAAAACTAAACACTGATTATACATTGACAGATTATTTTATACATTAAAGCAGCAGCAGGAGACTCAACTCCTTAAAACAAGAGGAATGACCATTTACAAAATGCCTTTAGTTCATATAACATATTTATGAAAGAAAGTTTAAAAATAAAAATTATTAACATTTGAAGATGCATTCACTAGATTTGATCAAAAGACAAAACTACTCTAAATATAGTTCAGATATAATCTAGTTAATTATAAGTGAGATGAATACAAAGGGGGTGTTTATATAAATACCAGATGAATCACACAGCAATCTCACATGGGTTTGCAGGTAAAACTCCCAGATCTAGAACCAAACAGAAAAGAGGGAGAGTGAAGTACGGTAAAGATTTAAATCACAAATAACTATAAACACACAAACTGTTCAACATTTACACTTCATGGTGCATAATATTTATCTATGCTTTAGTCAGTCAGAATACTGAAACCTGAAATAACGACATATCTTACTGATTTCTGTATAACTGAGTATAACTGGTGCTGTATTTGATGAATGTGGAGAGCAGCCTACAAACTCTTGCTGAGTATTCAAGATGACTTCTGATGATGAAACTACAAACACATTTCTTAAGTAAAGTTTTCCTCTACTGATTTCATCTCTGAATGTACTTCATCTACACAGGTTCGGAGTGGCATGAGGATAAGTAAATAGTGGCAGAATTATTATTATGTTTTTATTAACCTGGTTAATAGCTACGCTCAGAATTTATCCAGAATCATTGGAAAGAGAATTGCGATTCATCGATGAATCAATTTTTTCTCCCAGTCCTAGTTAACGCAGGACATTGCTTTTTTAAATTTAACGTGTTAAAAATATTTTACACAATTAACGCAGGGGTGGGGCTGAAGTTTTTGACGACATCTAAAAGCAGACATTATTATGGTTGACGGCATAAAAAGCTAGTGTAAACTGTAAAAAAAAGCTGTATTTAACTGTGCTTTGTAAAAAGCGCCACCACAGGATGCCTTGTTTATATTTCATTTATTACGCAAATACCTTTTATATATATAAATAAGTGCTAGTTTTGTCCTATAGGTACTAGGGATGGGCGATACCACATTTTTTCCATGCAATACCGATACTTTTTGGTACAATTTTAACGATTCTGATACCGATACTGTTTATAATTTTAAAAATGTATGTGATTTTTCAAAAAATTTAAATTTTAAAAATACACACACACACACACACACACACACACACACATATATATATATATATATATATATATATATATATATATATATATATATATATATATATATATATATTATACTTAAAGGCAAATTACTTACACATTTTGGCCATTAATAACTCATTTATTAGAAAAGCTAATTTAACAAATAAATAGAAATGCTTATACAACCTTCTTACAAAAAATACTGATTGAATAACTTAAATATTAATCAAATAAACAAAAATACCAACAACATAAACTGTGCATATTTATACTTATTTCTTTTTAAACAAGCAGTTTTTTTCTTATTCTTCAAATTTATATTGTAATAATAAAAAACACATTTCTATTGTAATAAAAAAATTCTTAAATATTCTATCTTAAATATTCTATACACACACACACACACACACACACACAATATATATATACACTGTTAAAAATCGCTGTAAAAAAACTTTTGACAGTAACATACTGTTTTTAATTAAAACAGTGCATTCTGGGTAATATTCATCATTTTCGAGAAGGTAGCCTGCTGCTATATAACGTAAATTAACAACGTTCAAAGTCGACACTCAGCGGCTGTGTTTCAAATCACACCCTACACCCTCATTCACTATTTCACATGAGTTTACTAATATAGTCCACCTGACAGAGAGAATGAAAACTAATAAGTGAATTGAACTACATGAACTACAACTGACTTCAGCCACAGCTTTAGATGAAATCAACTGAAGATTTACCAACTTCACTCATTACTAACCAGACTGACTTTATTTCTATTAGATCAGAGATCAGAGATCGAAAGATCTTACTGAGAATTACAGAGATTTAGATGATAATGTTACTGTTTCGTTTGACGTTACCATTGTGGAGATCAGTGTTTGCTTTAGTTGGGCTCCTGACCTTGACTTTTGTACTTTAAATTTTGTTTCATTGCTGTATTTGTATCTTTATGATACATCTGTTACAGCAATATTAATTTTGATAGTCAAGTGATTATGGCTGTTTCTGTCTGGCATAATCTGCTAGTCTGACTTAAGTGTTGCTGTAGTAATCAAATATTAATTTGGTGTTGAAATATGTGAACGACTGATACAATTTTTTTTTTGTTTTGTAAGGTTAAACATGAATGTGATAACCAGAATTTATGGATTTAACGACAGTTTTGGTTAAGAAATATTTCGGGCAGCAATCCTCACAACACTCACAGAGAGACATCAACAATCAGCATATGAATCTCAACAATGGTGACAATCAAAAGGTTCATGATGCAATGCATGCTGGGTACCAGCACAGGATAAAACTCATCCATGATTCCCAGCATGCATTGCGGCATGAATAAATTATGCCCCTGAATTGTTCACTTATTTTCTTGAATTCTTATGTGCTTATAATTTTGCATTTGTCTTAAGTTTTAGTAGCATGTGTTGTGATGTTCAGAACTGATCTGTTTATTTATTTTGTCGATTGTCACCATTGTTGTGATTCATACGCTGATTATTGAGGTTTCTGTCTAAATTTCAGCAAAGTTTTTTTTTTGAGTGAAATTTTCTTAACAGTCTTTCATAACTTACGGCTCAGCAGTGTTCCTTCTTATGCTTTAGTATCAATATTCAATAAGAGAAGAGACACAGGATTAGTTTAGAATTAAATAGTTTTTGTTCTTGCCAATCTTTAAACAACAATACCAGATTTTTGTCTTCTGTGGACTTTTGTTTTGCTATAACAAGTTCCAAAGATGCATTGTTACAGCATGTAAAAAAAAAAAAAAAAACCTTAGTTGTTGAAAAGTCACGTTCAAGAGCCCAACTAAAGTAAACACTGATCTCCATCATGGTAGAAAACACCATGAAAAACATCTAAACCTATTTAACTCTCCATAAGATCTTCTGTAGACATATGACAGAAATAAATTCAGTCTGGTTAGTAATGTGAATCTGGTGAAGCTGTTTTAGTAGTTGTTTAATCAGATCTTGAGCGATTTGATGTATTCTTTTATTCAGTTGATTTCATCTAAGGCTGTGGCTGAAGTCATTTGTAGATCTTGTGTTTCTCTTTCCTTCAGTGATTCTGCAGGTGTTTATCACTAATGCTCAATCATCAATTAATCACATAATTATCTTATTAACTTCACTGATTCAGTGTTACTCTAACACTCTGTAGTGTGCACACATTATAAGTTTTCATTTAAAACTGAGGATTTTGTTGTGGGGTTTAAAGGGTTAAAGATTTAAGATGAAGAAAAAACAGCATGAAACATAATTTAACAGTAATAAACTGTAATTAATTTACAGGAAACAATCTGTAGAAAAACAGTTATTTACTGGCACCCCTGCTGCCAGTAAATAACTGTTTTTCTACAGTTTGTTGCCGTAAATTAATGGTTGCCAGCAAAAAAAGTGTTTTTCTACAGTTTTTTGCCGTTAAGTCAAGGAAAAACAGTAATATACTGTTAAATGTAAATGTCAGATTTACCAAATGAAAAAAAAAGTTAATTTAACCAAAATATTTGTGAACATCCATAGAAAAAAATATGCAAAGTCATACACTGATAATGAGAGTAAATACTGAACTCGACTGTATTAATGTCTGTTTGCACAAGAGAGATCTGTTAGTTTAATGTAGTTTTGTAGTTCACCATTGTGCTGGAGAGTAGAGCCGGTGCTTCAGTCAATGATGAGCCACAAATTCTGATCTTCTGCTGTTTTATATAAAGACAGTAAATGTGGGTCCGCTGATACAGTGGCGATCTCTGTGTTAAGTACTTCAGCACATACATGTGGTGCTATAGCTGACAATGAGCCGCAGTGATTTGAGTAAAAGTCATGTATTTAGTTACTTTATTACTGCACATTAAGTGTTTGCATCTTTATATTAAGAAATACTCCTTCTCAGTGGAATTAAATGAAATAAGTTCATAGTTCTAACATCGTAGGAATGCTAGTTTTTAAACTCGAACTGTTTGAAGCAGTGGGAGTGGAGTTAATTTCCATGGTAGAATTTATGTTAAAATACTGTAAAAAAAAAATAAGAGTGGTAAATTAATGGTTGAAAGCTGTAAATTAACAGTACTTTACTGGCGCCCCTGCTGCCAGTAAATTACTGTTATTTAACGGCACACTGTTGTGTATATATATATACACTGTTAAAAATTGCTGTAAAAAAACGGCCAAATTTCGACAGTAACATACTGTTTTTCATTAAATGCATTCTGGGTAATATTTATCATTTTCGAGAAGGTAGTCTGCTGCTATATATCGTAAATTAGCAACGTTCAAAGTCAACACTCAGCGGCTGTGTTTCAAATCACACCCTACACCCTCATTCACTATTTCACATGAGTTTACTAATATAGTCCACCTGACAGAGAGTATGAAAACTAATGAGTGAATTCAGACAATGATCAACAGCTGCTGTTAACCATTAGAATCATTGAAGAAAAAAGAAACGAGACACACACAAGAACTACAACTGACTTCAGCAACAGCTTAAAACGGAATCAACCGAAGATGTATACAATCAACAAACAGCTTTACCAACTTCACTCATTACTAACCAGACTGACTTTATTTCTTTCAGATCAGAGATCAAAAGATCTTATTGAGAATTACAGAGATGTAGATGATAATGTTAGTTTATTTTAGCATCACCATTGCGGAGATCAGTGTTTGCTTTAGTTGGGCTCCTGACCCTTGACTTTTGTACTTTAAATTTTGTTTCATTGCTGTATTTGTATCTTTACGGTACATCTGTTACTGCGATGTTAATTTTGATAATCAAGTTATTATGGCGGTTTCTGTTAGGCATGATCTACTAGAATGACTTAAAGTTTTAATATAGTAGTCAAATATTAGTTTGGTGTTGCAATATTTGAGTGAATTACACAATTTTTTTTTTTTCCTTACATTTTATGATAATGAACCGTAATGTGATAATCTGAACATATTGATTTAACAACAGTTTGAGTTTTAAATATTTTGGCCAACGGTGTCCGCAACACTCAAAGAGAGACATCAACAATCAGCATATGAATCTCAACAATGGTGACAATCAAAAGGTTTATGATGCAAAGCATGCTGGGTACCAGCACAGAATAAAACTCATCCATGACTCCCAGCATGCATTGCGGCATGAATAAATTATGATGCTGAATTGTTCACTTATTTTCTTGAATTCTTATGTACTTATAATTTTGCATTTGTCTTAAGTTTTAGTAGCATGTTTTGTGAAGTTCAGAACCTGTTTATCTGTTTATTTATTTTGTGGATTGTCACCATTGTTGTGATTCATACACTGATTATTAATGTTTCTGTCTAAATATCAGCGCAGGTTTTTTTTATGAGTGAAATTTTCTTAACAGTCTTTCATAACTTAAGGCTCAGCAGTGTTTCTTATTTTGCTGTAGTGTCAATATTCAATAAGAGAAGGGACACGGGATTGGATCAGAAATAATAGAGTGTTTGTTGTTGTCAATCTATGA
Organism: Carassius auratus; assembly: GCF_003368295.1. NCBI lineage: Eukaryota > Metazoa > Chordata > Actinopteri > Cypriniformes > Cyprinidae > Carassius > Carassius auratus. Next base: position 461,418 of record NW_020525757.1, read on the forward strand.
ACAGCAATACCAGATTTTTATTTTCTTTTGTTTACTTTTTTTTTTCCACTAATGCCAATGCCACTAATGCCACTAGTTCCAAAAATGCATTGTTACAGCATGTAAAAAAAAACATAGTTGTTTTAAAGTCACGTTTAAGAGCCCAACTAAAGTAAACACTGATCTCCATCATGGTAGTGAAAAAAAAACACCTAAACCTATTTAACTCTCCATAAGTTCTTCTGTAGACATCTGACAGAAATAAAGTCAGTCTGGTTAGTAATGTGAATCTGGTGAAGCTGTTTTATGAGTTGTTTAATCAGATCTTGAATTATTTTATTTCAGTTGATTTCATCTAAGACAGTGGCTCAAGTCAGTTGTATTCCTTGTGTTTCTCTTTCCTTTAGTAATTTTGTTTGTTAATAGCAGGTGTTCATCACTCATGTTCAATCATCAATTAATCACATAATTATCTCATTAACTTCACTGATTCAGTGTTACTCAAACACTCTGTAGTGTGCACACATTATAAGTCTTCATTTAAAACTGAGGATTTTGTTGTGGGGGTTTAAAGGGTTAAAAATTTAATATGAAGAAAAAACAGCATGAAACATAATTTAACAGTAATAAACTGTAATTAATTTACAGGAAACAAACTGTAGAAAACCCCTGCTGCCAGTAAATAACTGTTTTTCTACAGTTTGTTGCCGTAAATTAATGGTTGCCAGCAAAAAAAGTGTTTTTCTACAGTTTGTTGCCGTTAAGTCAAGGAAAAACAGTAATATACTGTTAAATGTAAATGTCAGATTTACCAAATGAAAAAAATAAATAATTTAACTAAAATATTTGTGAACATCCATAGAAAAAATGTATGCAAAGTCATACACTGATAATGAGAGTAAATACTGAACTCATCTGTATTAATGTGTTTTCACAAGAGAGATCTGTTAGTTTAATGCAGTTTTGTTGTTCACCATTGTGCTGTAGAGTAGAGCCGGTGCTTCAGTCAATGATGAGCCACAATTTCTGATTTTCTGCTGCTTTATATAAAGACGTTGATACAGTGGTGATCTCTGTGTTAAGTACTTCAGCACATACATGTGTGCTATAGCAGACAATTAACTGCAGTGATTTAAGTTAAAGTCATGCATTTAGTTTCTTTACTACTACACATTAAGTGTTTGCATTTTTATATTAAGAAATATTCCTTCTCAGTGGACTCAAATGGAATAAGTTCATAGTACTAACATCATAGGAATGCTAGCTTTTAAACTCGAACTGTTTGAAGCAGTGGGTGTGGAGTTAATTTCCATGGTATAATTTACGGTAAAATATTGTAAAAAAAAAATAAGAGTGGTAAATTAATGGTTGAAAGCTGTAAATTAACAGTACTTTACTGGCGCCCCTTCTGCCAGTAAATTACTGTTATTTAACGGCACAATTTTTTACAGTGTATGCACTCACTGCTGAAAACATTTAGTTACAAAGAAATTATAAATATAATTAAGTATCGATACTTTGCAGAAAATATCGATTCCAAAATAGTAGCTTCTGAGTATAAATGTATCGATATGCAGCATCGATGTGCACATCCCTAATAGGTACACGTGCACATAGTTTAGCTTTGCAGGAAGGTTTCCTTAAGTTTCTGGTAGGTGCTGCCACAGTTCTTCTGGATTTAGTCTGCCTTGGTTTTTCAGTTTATTCATGTATTCTTTCATGTAATCCTTGTTTAGTTCTCATTTGTAAGTCGCTTTGGATAAAAGCATCTGCTTAATTATTACATGTATATGTAATCCCAGACGGACTGGTTGATGGTGAGATCAGATCTCTGTGTGGCGCAATGGCTGTTGTCAGACTACTTGTGCATACAAAACTCTCACTGGATCACTTAATTTGTATCCAACAAGAGTTAGTGTTCAGTCTTTACTGTGTGAGCTCCTTATCTGCATTGTCCTCGCTGCACACCCACTCTCAGCGCAGCCTATTCATTATGAAGACTGGAATTTACCCCTGGCCCAAAAGAAGATTTGATGCGATGCAAGACTAAATTCAGGTAAGGATAGCAATGTATAATCAATCATTTATTATACTCAGACTAAAATAAGCTTAATGCCACCCGCGCATGTGAAAGAAATAGTAAAGCATAGTCTATGCTTATTTGTTTTTCCCACAAAAAATAAAAAGGTTGTACAAACACTGAAATTAATTATATAATGCATTCGACTATTTCTACCACAACACCATGGTTACAGTTAGCGTTAGGCTTCTGGTTTCCTGTCGTATGTCAGCGCTATTCATTCATTCATTCATTACAGATTTCTTTGCAGAATTTGAATGATTCTTACTTGAATCTCACATTAACCCTCTGGAGTCTAAGGGTATTTTTGGGGCCTGGAGAAGTTTTGTCATGCCCTGATATTTGTGCTTTTTTCAGTTTCTTATAAATATCTAAATGGGTAAAGTCTAATATCACTGTAATCAGCACAATCTGGGCTATAATAATATGTGAAATGCATGCATGTACATGATTGTATTTTTGAGAAAAAAAATGTCATTGTGCGGTGAATTCAGACACTTCTCACTGGATCTCAGAGGACTGGTGCATCGTTGTGACCCGTGTCTGAAGCATAGATTGAAAAAACACCAACTTGTTCGCCCGGCTACAGCCTCTGACGTCATTACCGGCGTGACAATAAACAGGCACCGGGAGAACACATCATTATCTTCTTCGTCTTCACTGACTGTTCTGTTTGAAGCGTGCATCTGAAAGAACCGGTAAGGGCGATCTTTCTTTGTATATCATGGCGATTACTAGCAAGCGTTTAGACAATGTGTGCATCCATGTCTGCGTTATTTGACACCCCTTGACACACGCAATCTTTGCGTCATTTGTTTGAGTGAAGAGCATGCATGTGATGTCTTTGAGGAGGCAATCTGCATGCACTGTGAGCGTTTTTTCAATGAGAATTGGAATCTCTCGTTCGTTTCTCTTTCAAAAAAGCTGCCATCTGCTCCCGCGGTTCAGTACCCGCCGCTGCTGAGGCACGGAGAAGAATGGGCTAGTGAGAATTACAGGCGGATCTGTCTGAATGGTTTACAGGAAGACTTTCCCTTTCATGCTTTTCGGCAAAGAGAGTGGACAAGAGAGAGCCTCGGGGGGATGATGCGACCAAGTAGGCTGACTTCTCTATGGGCAGGACTTTGGCGGCCATTTTGGTAGTGTTCTTGTCGAATACGTAGGTATCTACTCTTTCTCTTTGGAGATTTTTAACTTCTGCTTTGGTCCTCTCCTTCCTAATTCCCCTGTAACCACCAGCTCTGCATCTAATTGAGTTTAGGTTGAAACCTCTCACATAACAGTCTCCCATGCTGGACCTATAATGTTTTTATGGTTCTATGTTCATAGCAACCACCTGACTGATGGTCCAGACTAAAAGGAGGTGCCCCTTGAGCGGGGCTCCAGTGTAGGAGGGTGGGTGCATATGTAACCCTCTCTGTATATACTTGTGTGTTTTAAACTGCTGGTGGTGTGTCTACTAATAAATTCTGTGAGTTTCATTTGCAGTGCTCAGTTACAGTGTTTACTAAACACTCGCCAGCACCAGCCATCCGGCTTCATGTTCCTGTATTAGGCAGCTGAGATCAGAGGTTTCTGAGGGAGCCTCCTTGATCATCAGGCCTTGGTTCCTTGGGCTCCATTCACCCAGTGTGTATTTATTTATACATTTCAAGCATCGCTTCCCTCAACATGAGGGGCTATTTGGGCGACTCTCATGGTAGTTTAGCAGCACTCCCCTTTTTAAGAAGGGTCGCCAATGAGCGCAATACTCTGAGTTCGGAGTTCTCCTCTCATGAGACTGAGTTCTCAATTTCTTCCCCAGAGCGCTCCAGTATTATTTCCACAGATCAAAATGGTGACTCTCACACATACTGTTTTGAGATGCACCATTCCATCTATGAGCTGCTCTGTCAGAGTGCCACGAGAGCCCCTCCTTAGAACAGTATTTGAAAATCCATGCTATGGTAAGTGTGCACGTGAAGTCTTTGCACAGTTTCGGAAATCCACATTGTGGTAAGTTTGCACGCTAGTATTGTGCGCTCTTTCTAAAATTTTATACGGTGAGGTCTTCGCGCAGTTGCTTCGTGCCCTTTCTTGAGTTGGTAAAAGCCCCGGTATGTTGAACTAAACAGAGCTAAATTAGACAAAAGTGTTCCAAAAATGAAAGTCACTTAATATGAACTTGTTGGTTGAACTATTGTATAAAATCTAAATCACATTTGCAAACGTTCTTATAATGATTAAATTACTGTCACTCATCTTAGTTAATCATGATCTCACAAACTTCTATTAAAATCAATGAAGCTCTCTTCACTGTACAATAAATGTCTTGATGAGGAAATCTTACCTCGTCTGACTTTAATCTGTGATTCCAAAATAAAACTAATCTAATCATCACTAATCATCTAAATCAATTAAAATATCATTATCCAAAGACAAAAATACACCATCATCTTAAAACTGCTTTAACAGAATACATTTCAGAAAAACCAATGTTCAGATGAAATGTCAAGAATAATAAGAGCATAACCAGTCATTATATGTGATGAAGTCTTGTGACTGTGTTAAGGGAGTAATTTTACTTCTGCTGCTGGGGATTTCCAACTCCGTTTCAGTTAGCGCCTCTCTGTATTAACTAGCATTACTTCCGTACTAGTCTGATCAGGAAGTAAAGTTATGAGTCATTTTTAATCACCACATACACATACTGATTATGCACTGGAGAAAGATTCTGAAAAAAACAATGAAACCGAAAGAAACGAGATGTCTGTTATAGTAAAAATCACATTTCAAATTAAACAATATCAAGAACTTTCTTAAAATGCAGTCAGCAGACTAATACTCAATATAAACAGAATATAAAGAAAAATAAACAACTTAAGGTACATTATACAACATTCTCATTATTAAATTAAAGTATAAAAAAATGTAAGAATCATACATTTTATTTAAGTGAAATATTGCCAATATTAGCAAGATAAGCAACAAAGCTAGCAACACCTGCGCTTCACAAGATGAACTAATAATCATAAAGTTAAACACAAAAACACCAAGCGAAAACAGTGAAACACCAACGACATTATTACAGACAATAGTGTCAGCAGTATTCATTACCAACCAGTAAAACAAACATAAAATCAAGAATTAAACGTACTTTGTCAGTAACTGTGTGATGTTCCTCTGAACAAAGAGGCGTGTTTCAGGATGCGCTGCAGACCTGACAATATGAGAAGCACCCGGCTGCAGCCTGCAGATGGAGGCGGGGCTGCACATTTAGCCCCGCCCCATAACTTCTCTGATTGGTTCGATTGTCTTTCATAGACATACAGGATAGAACGGAGTATGTAGTTTAAAAAGCTAAAACGTTGTGCAGTTTTATAAAGCCTTCATTATAATGCACAAAAGAAGAAACAATAACATTAGCCTGTAACTCGCCATGTCCCTGAAATGATTGTTTTGTTAAATAAAGGAGATCTTTAGGCTGACAGACAAACAACCCTCTACATTTAATAAATTAATTTAGGCTAATTTATGGCTGTGTGCCATTTACATTTTTATGAAACTTTAATTTTCTTAACTACATTGCAAAGCATATGCTTTTCCTCCCTTTTATTTCAGGTAAATTTGCTGTTTCTCATTATTTTAAAGTGAAGAAATCAAAAAGCTTTTATTTCTATTGGCCAGTGATGATTCTGAAAGACATACCTGTAATCTGTTGCTATAGTAACAAACACAATTTCATGATCTTCATGCTCTTATTTAAGTGCAGTTGACTCACAGCCACTGCGGTCAAATATTGAGATAAACTTTATAAAGTATCATCTATTCTTTTCGATTCATTTCATTCAGCTGGAATGATTCGGGACATTCTATGCATTAAAACTGTGTTTTTAAAAGACCAAAGTCAATAAACACATTAGTAATAAAAATTCTATTCACAGACAAGCAGATGAGTCCAGAATAAGAATGCAATACATTTAATTACGCGTTAAGCGTTTCCCTCCCATAGAAAACCATTAGACTAAAAGGAAAACGTGGTGTAATACATTAAAACGTGTTTTATTCATCAGGGGGAGCTGTACAGTGTGTTTCTGAGGTGTCCACCAGGGAGAGCTCTACTCGACAGTGTGTCCCTGATGTGTCCAGCAGGGGGAGCTCTACAGTGTGTCCCTGATGTGTCCAGCAGGGGGAGCTCTACAGAGTGTCCCTGATGTGTCCAGCAGGGGGAGCTCTACAGTGTGTCCCTGATGCGTCCAGCAGGGGGAGCTCTACAGTGTGTCCCTGATGCGTCCAGCAGGGGGAGCTCTACAGTGTGTCCCTGATGTATCCAGCAGGGGGAGCTCTACAGTGTGTTCCTGATGTGTTCAGTAGGGGGAGCTCTACAGTGCGTTTCTGAGGTGGCCAGCAGGTAGAGCTCTACTCGACAGTGTGTCCCTGATGTGTCCAGCAGGGGGAGATCTACAGTGTGTTCCTGATGTGTCCAGCAGGGGGAGCTCTACAGTGTGTTTCTGAGGTGTCCAGCAGGGGGATCTCTACTCAACAGTGTGTCCCTGATGTGCCCAGCAGGGGGAGCTCTATTCGACAGTGTGTTTCTGAGGTGTCCAGCAGGGGGATCTCTACTCAACAGTGAGTCCCTGATGTGCCCAGCAGGGGGAGCTCTATTCGACAGTGTGTTTCTGAGGTGTCCAGCAGGGGGATCTCTACTCAACAGTGTGTCCCTGATGTGCCCAGCAGGGGGAGCTCTATTCGACAGTGTGTTTCTGAGGTGTCCAGCAGGGGGATCTCTACTCAACAGTGAGTCCCTGATGTGTCCAGCAGGGGGAGCTCTATTCGACAGTGTGTTTCTGAGGTGTCCAGCAGGGAGAGCTCTACAGTGTTTCCCTGATGTGTTCAGCAGGGGGAGCTCTACAGTGTGTCCCTGATGCGTTTTCTTTTTGATGTTAATGAGCTCCGATTACTCCTCCCCTTTTCTTCTGAGCTGCTGCAAATGAACATATTATAAGAAAAGGCGATTTGCAAAGATTCATTAAAAAACCTTACACTCAATTCATCTGTTGGTGAAGCTGGATCTTGAATGATTCGCACAAACATAGACACATTAGACTAATCAGGGGCACATTCCCTTCAGAAACAAACGTAATTCACGTCTTCAGCGGCTCAGATGTCAGTAAATGACGACTATGATTATTAGCTATGATTATTATTACATCAACAGTAGAACACCTCAGTCTCTTTGGAGTCATTCTTGTCTACATCTGCTCCGGCGGTGAAACAATGATGGACTGATGACAGTCACTCAGGGGGCGGAGCTAAAGTAAGAAGCCAGTCCAGTCTATGCTGAAACGCTACTGTCAATCAAACTATCATGGGAGGGGCCTGTTTTTGTGACATCACTGTGGAGATTGACAACTCCAGTCTTCATTCACTTTCATTATAGTGCAAAGAGTGGTCAAACATGAAGCTTAAGTTAAAAAAAGAGAGAAGAAAGTACAAATTTGGAATAACATGGAAGAGGAAGACATTCTGTCCTATCCCTTTATCGTTTAGCTCAAGTTTCGATTTGTTTCTTTACTATATAGGGTTTCAACATTGCTTTCATGACTGCTGTAGTTGAGTAATGACGATGCCTTCTGGTTACTGCACTGCGATGAGCTTTCCCTTTCTAGAAGTTGTGGTTTCGAACATTCTCCATATGTACAGTTAGCTAATCTGTGTTTTGTGAATGATTCAGATCTGAACTTCAGTTTGACATGATTCTTGAACTATTGTTAAATCTTTCTTTTTTACTATCAGCCCATTTTCAATTACATTATTACCTACGTCATTATTTGCTTTAGGAGGCTAACAATAGCAGAGAAATGTCTACTGTTCATATTTAGAGGGATTTCAACATACCCCTTACTATGAGGTGGGGCAGAAGTGTGCCAATTATACAATTAGTTAAATTCTATCATGTAATTGGTTTTATTGGTAAATAAACATGGTTATGTATGTAAAACAATGATGATAAAGATTTGAGTAGATAAAAAAAATACTACTGGGTAGATTTTTATCATTATAGGGTGGTTGTGTACACACACTGCCAACACATGTTTCAGTAAAAGTGCATGTAGCATTTTATAGATACAAAAAATATGTACAATATATCAATTTACCCAAGCCAGAGAACACATTTGGCCTCTACTCTGTACAAATAAGTTCTGCATAGCTAAATATGCCAACTGTACAAATGAAATAAACCGAACCATTATTATCTCCAGTGCTTGTTGCATAAATGTAGAATATGGTGAAAACATGAATAATAAATGCATATAAAATAAATGGTATAGATGGTACAAATATATCCAGAAAACATTCTAAAGCATGTAAAAATGTACAAGAATATAAAAAAATAGCTAATACATGAAATGCATGAGGCAGTGCACAATCAAAAATATTTCTCAGTGTGACAGATGCAGATCAAACATTCATCGAGTGAAATTTTTGTCATTAAAGTGCAGCATCATTGCAGAATTGAGACAAAGATCTGAGAGAATAGTGATGGAGTCTGTGATGATGATGATGATGATGATGATGAAGATTATCTGTTTTCAGCTGCTGGTGTCTCAGAGGTCTGGTGTTTGTCCTTGAGAACATCTGAAGGGTTTTGATGTGAGAAACTCACCTCAGCTTTAACTCGGAGCGACTCTTTACAGGCTCATCTAAATCACATTAGACTAGAAATCACAAACATATTCAGATATTCTCGTTGTTTGGAATTTATGGTTAATATGATCAAAATAATACATCAATTAAACAATCACACATCTGTAAATATTGAATTCATCTGTGACTGCAAAAAGTCAGTCTGATGAATCTCTTTATGACAGGAGTGTATATCTAGGTGATATCTAGCATAAGCTCCATAATAAACAGATACTTACATTCTGGATTTATTCTATCCATACTGCTCCGTCTAACAAGTCTCCGTCTGCTTTTCTCTCGAGATCCACTGGTTTGTGTCTCATTTCTGGCCTCTTTTCTAGTTCTCTTGTTTTTTGCTGTTCTGTGGATTCTCATGCTCCAGCAGTTTTCTGTATGCATTTTCCTTTCTACACTCCATTTATATCTATTATCACACAAAGTCAACAGTTTTAAAGTGATATCACATATGTGAATTCAAATCAAATCCTGACCAATCAGCTGCACGAACTCGGTGTGATTAGAAGATGCATTAAGATTAGAATATTCCTAATAAATAAATAATAAAATACTGCATGTGAAGTATTTTGTACAGTTTTCTCCTCTCACCTCATGTTTGATCCTGTTTGATTGGTTAGAACGACACTTTAAAGCTCCATCTGGATTGAGAGACACTGAAAAACATTAGGTATAAAACTTCAGGTGTACATTTTCAAAAGTCTTAGTACAAAACTCCATTGTGATGACACTTGATGTCATCCTTTTTCAAAACTGAACTCCGGTTTTTATTACAGTTATATTACACACATTTTAACTCCACATAATCATTGTTTCAAAATAAGAGATTATTGTTATATTTAATGAGAACGTTTGATTTAAACACTGTTATCCATATTAGAAATTGCTACAGGAATTATAGCTGTGGAATTTATGTCCATAGAAATCTGTAGATGTGTCGAATTATTAATTGAGTACGATCAGCTGAATTAAATAATAGACAAATGCATTAAACTGAATGAGAAGAGATGCAAAAGAAACATTACTGTAAATTAAATGTCTGTACTGTATAGATAAAACACTTCTTTTCTATAGTGAAAAGGATCACTTGGTGATTTTGTGTTTTGTACTCTTGTAATATTGAAAAGATGTAGAAAAGTTTGAAAAATGTGCACTTTTGATGATATGTTGTAATATTAGTGCTAAAAGTTTGGAAATGTAACAGTTACGTGTACAAACTGAACCAAAGTAATTAAACAAGCTGTGTCCGAACTGATGCTAACATTCAGATCCTGTAGATAACAGATAACATGAACTCAACTAAAAGAAAACTAAAGATTTAAAAAATTAAAACGTATTTAAACTATACTTAAAATCCAAAGTTTATAAACTCATTCTGAATATATATTATAACAACCAGCATGTAATATATGCATAAAATATATAATCACAGAGGGGTTAAAGATGAAAGTGTGTGATTACCTTGTGATGAGCCGGAAAGTGTGACTGTGAGATCTGTGTGAAACAGGACACACCGTGTTTAACACCCACATGATGTGTGTATCATCTCTGTCTGCAGTACACACCTTCATCTGGCACTGGATTGAGTCAGACTGGTTTAATCAGCTGTGTTGTTCACACACTGTTGATATCATGGGCTTATTTCACAAATGATAAAGTAATTACCTTACAGGTACCAGAGATTATAACACTGGGAAGATATTTTCTTGAAATCTAGCAGCTGTGTTTTGGACTAATTGTAATTATTTTATTGAGAGTAGTTAGTTACAATGATCCAGCTGTGAAGTCATCTTTATTATTAATGTGGTAGTTTATTATCATCAGCATAACTGATGGAAAAACATATTTGACAGACAATAATGCCTTACATGTAAACTGTCTGATAGTATTGTTCATCACCTCCTCCTCTAAAGCCTGTTTTACTTATTTGTTCATGGATATTATTATGTGTAGTTAACATCTATTGATGCTGTAATGGGTTTGATCCAGATGTAGACACACCAGATGTCCACCCCGCTGCTACTGCTTTCATATCCATATTATTTCACACCTACTCACATATTTAGTTTGGGATCGTTTCACTGATGGCTGTTTGAGACATTCCTGGCTTAACACAGTATTATTATCACTCAACTGAATCTCGTATACTCATCTTGAAGGTTTATACATCTTTTCTCCACTTTACAGTAAATATATTAGCCAACATGAACTAACAACGATGCTGGACAACTTAGTACCTCTAGCCTACAGCAGTTTTTAATACTAGAAAATGTTCATTTTAACATTTACTCATACATTTTTATAATCAAAAGTTGTAGTTGACATGAATTAACACTGAACAACTGTAAGATTAATACATGCTAAAAAATAAATTACTGCAATTCAATGAAAAGAAAATAAACCTGATTAAAACACAATCAGTTTCACACACTAACTCTAATGGCAATTAATGGTAGAACGAGTAAGGCTAGATCAAATTTAACTCAAATTCTTGTTGCGCTAAATCATGTGGTTAAAATGGGAAATGGGATTTTTGTGGGTTCCAGTATGTTAACACAGGGGAATGAAGAGACTGATGAGATGGCAAAGAAAGTTAAACACAAGAATGGAGTTGAGAGTAATGTCTGGAAGAGTTGACTGCAAAAACACTGTTCAGGAAAAAATAACACATCTGTGGCCGAAAAAAAAAAAATAGGAAACAGACTTTATTTTGCAATACAGCCAACACTAAAACACACATCAATCACACATTTAGAGAGGAGGGATAGTGTGGTGATTACTAGGTTAAGATTGGTGCATTGTGCACTGAATTATGAGCTGGCAATAGTTAGCAAGTATCCAGACATAGTGAATGTTTAAGTGTAACCAGTGAAACCTAATAATAGTGGAGTGTGTTCTTTATCAAACCGCTAAAACTCATAGTTTTCTGAGCTGTTGGAAGCTGGAGTTTCATCTTTATCTCTTAAATCAACTCTTAATAACAAGGACTATAAAACAACAAAGACTGTTGTGAAATGTTAACACCTCACTGGATTTTATGAGAGAATTTAACCTCTAGGAGGAGTTCTTCAGTTGGACTGAGGAGGGCAGCAGTACGCCTTTGATGAGTCGAGTCTGTCGCAACTCTTAGAAGAAGAAGAAGAAGAAGAAGAAGCGAGAAGGGTCTGGCTGCAGACCATGGGCGAGTGGAGCTCCACTCTCAAACCGGAAATACGTCACCTCCACTTGAAAACATCAAGATGGCGTCGCCGGGAGTACTTCAAACTTAAAATCAGGTAATTTTATCTCTGCATCGCTAAAATGGTGAACTGACGCTGTTGTAACGTGCAGTGTAATAAAAACGCACAGGGCTTACGTGAAATTACTCACAAAAGGATTAATAAACACTATGGATTTATAGATTTATATCGCGAGCAATGTCAATGTCAATCCTGTAATGAAGAGACTTTGCAAATATCTTTAGTTCATTCTTCCATCCGCTGAAGTGAGGTTTAACCTTTAAAAAACTTACATCTATGAATCTAGTATTTGCACAAATTAAGTTATTTATCAAAAAGTCTAGGATCTTTTCCTTCAACAATAATCCAACCTTAACTGAGATCACAGTCAAAGGGTGTATTGATATCTGTTTGAAATGAAGCCAGTTTTGAAATTCCAGCCAAAAAGTCTGTACAGATTCACATTGGAAAAACATATGATCTACAGTTTCAATATCTTTCTCACAGAACCTGCATGACTTGTTCTCCCAATTAAATCTTTCTTGTAGGAAGTTATTAGATGGATAAATGTCCTTTAGGATTTTAAATGTTACTTCTTTGGCTTTAGGAAGAACTGGATAAGTAAAATAACACTTCCTTGTTTTCTTTGCCTCTTCTTCACTAAATTCTTGAAGAACATACTTTCTTTTCAGTTGACTGGGGAAGTACAGTTTGGATAATACATTTCTTAAAAACTTATTTGTTAATTGTTTGCTCTTTAAATTTTTACCTTCAGTACATGATGGATAGCATAGGTGTAACTTAGTTTTTGGTGGCTTGTGGTAAAATAATGTAGTGAATAATGAAAGGACACGATTGTTTTGTATGTGTATGCCTTTAGCATTTGTTATATAATGTTAAAAAGGTCATATGAGGTGGTTGTTTTCATATTTAATTTTTCATTCACCTCCAGGGATAGGATTGGCATAGAAGATGCAGCACTCTTTACATTTTAAATGTATGTTGCCACCCTAGAAGTCAAAGTCTTTTTACATGTGACATTAACATGTACATATTTATTTTTCTCTATTTTGTTGTTCTGTTATTCTATTGTTTGACTTTTTTTTTGTATCAGATCAAATGTATATCAAGTGTTATCCATCCTGATAACACCTCCACAAATAGAGACTGGAACTTCTGAGCACCATCACCTTGTCTGCTTTGGGACTGTCATAGGAGAATGATGCAGTACTTTTCTGTGTTGAATTTACAAAACGTCAGTACACAGACATAGTTTTGTTCCAGTTTTGCTGTGCTCATGTCTTCTTTGTGTCCCCAGCCCAGCAATCAGATGCATCAGAACAACAAAGCACAACTGTGGTGGCCCAGGCACCTTCAGCAACAAGTAAATTGCTTTAACATTAATGATAATGAAATGTCAGTATTGTAACTAAACTTGACCCATCTGACGTAATTGTTCATGCCAGAGATTTAACATCATTGTCAGTCAGGAGCATATTTAACAGGAGCCACACTCAACTGGCTTGATGGTGACTTCAGTAAGTGTGGTTGACCCTCTTGTTTTTGTGGCTATAATAATTAGGCTAAGTAATCTCACTCTCTTCCATTTCCCGAACATGAAACTTTTGACTGAAACATGAAAATGATACTTAACCGGTGCAGTGAAGATATTTAAAGAGACGCTGTCACTATCTAAAGTACAGAAAGCCTTACATCATCTCTAGGTGCAGTCACCTACAGCGCAGCCAGCTTCACAAAGACTGTGGGGCTGGTCACCAGGAAAATGGACAACAGGGAGTGCTTTGGGGTTTTACTCCTCAAATGATCACCCTGGCTACTGTAGCTGGGATTGCTTCACAGACGATGGAGGTCTTGAAGAGTAAAGTGTGCGTGCGTGCGCACACATTGTGTTTTTACTGTAACAATTATGGTCACTTGCAGTTAATTTGTTTTCAGTGTAGTGTAAGATGTGTTTATTATTATTATTACTCAAAAACCATTAAAACTTCTAAATTGTGGAAGTTATTCTTCATTATGTTACTGTGGTTATTTTGTATATGTTATTATTTTGATTAAAATACAAAATTCAACACACAAATTCTGGTTGAGGTATTATTTTAATAATTTATTTAATATTTCATTATTTTTTCACTGCTAAATATTACAAACATAGGGTTAACTTTCTAAAATGCATGGAATGTTACATTGTCAGTTGTACATTGGTAAAACAAACATGAAAAAAAGGCAGAAGCCCTAAAAATATGGATTGTGGATGTCTGTAGTGCAAATTGCTGAGGGGAAATAAAAAAAAATTGCTGTCGTGTCATAAACCGTGAAAGATTAGTATATTATTATTTGTATTATTTCTACTAGGTAAAAGTAACAACGATAAAAGTACAGAACATATTAACATTACGTACAAAGAGGTGACATAACTTGCAAAGCACCCCTTATACATGTATATAACAAGTAATAATATAAAACGAAAGTTTGGTGGAGTTGACGTATTTTCGCTCTTGAATGGAGCTCCACTCGCCGCCATTGAGGTGATGTAATTCTACGGAAAGTGTTGCCCGGTCCAACATGGCGGCCGCGTCATTAGTGGAGGCGACGTAATTCCACGGAAAGTGTGGCCCGGTCCAACATGGCGGCAGCGTCGCTAGTGGAGGTGACGTATTTCCGCTCTTGAGTGGAGCTCCACTCGCCCATATGTCTGCAGCCAGACCCTCTTGGAAGAAGCAGCAGCAGCAGCAAAGCACAGAGAATGTGTCTAAATGAGATTGATATTGCACCATCAGTGGTGACTCCGGCGATACCTCCCTGGTTGTTTCCAATGCCTTTCAACATTAACATTCCCAGTAAATTCATATGTGCAACAAGATTCAAGATTTTTATTCGTCACATACAAAATTATATATAGCATATAACCAGCACTGAAATGTGAGTCAGGTCCGCTCCATGGACAGTGCAATTATTAAAGAAAACAACACAGATGAAAATATACATAAATAAAGCTATATAAGTGTAACCCATCAATAGGATTTAACACCCCCCCAAAAAAAATATAAAAAAAATATCTACCGGGTCTGAGCTCACCAAATACAAATAAATCACAACTTATATTAATATTTGGAGTCTCGGGTTCGGGGTCTCACACGTTGCATTAACGCAACAAAAAAAATGTTTTAATAATCTTAAATGTGTGTCTGCACTTGTTTAAATAGTTGCCTACAGTACTAACTGGATAAAATATATATATATATATATATATATATATATATATATATATATATATATATATATATATATATATATACCAGTAAATAAAATAAAATATGGAAGGGAATCAATTAATGAATAATAATAAAATGAATGAATGAAACAATAAGTTCACTGAACCGTAACTGTATTCAATGTAATCTTTTCTTTCACTTTCAATTCAAATCACACATCACCTGAGAATACTTTTGCCCCTTTACAATTCACCATTTGAGAACAAAATATATCATTCATCAATGACAATCAAAGAAAACAAAATATAAATAAAATAAAATAGAAGAAATAAACAAATAATCAATCAGTTCGTGTGAATGAATTTGACTCAGTTCAGTTTATGTGAATGAATTTGACTCCTACGATTCTTTGCAGAAATAAACGATGAACAAATCTTTCTTTCTTTTTTTTTCCTCGTGAAGGCAGAGTCCCCGATGACGCAATTCCTCCACAGTGAAATCCAGCGCGGTTCTTTCGCACTGCGGGAATCCAACACGGTCACGGAGCGTTTAATCAATTCACACTAATGCAATAAAACAGTTAAGACATCCATTTAGGAAAATATTGACAACGATGGTTTAGATTAAGAATAGCCACACATGTGGCTCACATGAACTGGCGCATATGCGACGTCAGCACCCATCGACGCAATGCATTTATTTTCATCAACCAGTGAAAACAAAATAATAAATAAAATAAAATAATAAAAAAAATATGTCTGAACATTTCATGCATTAGGCAAGAAAAAATTTAGAATCAAAACAAACAAAACAAAACCATACGTGAAAAATACATCGGAACACAACCTCAATTAATTGGGTGGGTTACATAAGAATGAAATAAAAGTATACAATAAAAATATAAGAATAAAATATAAAAAATGTATATTGTAGAATTAAATATAGAACGCAAAATAATGTGCATGAATATAAACTGTAGTCTTAAATATTAAGATGTACAGGGAAGTACAATGTGCATATATGCATTTTACTGTAGTCTTAAATATTAAGATACCCAGGAATGTACAAGAAGCAAATGTGCAAAACAGGGCGACACTGTCAGTGTGTCTATGTGAGGTAGTGAATATAGTAAAAAGATAAAGTGAACATTAAGTGGAGGCATGAGGATGTTAAGAAGCTGGTTTAGAGTTTAGGAGCCTGATGGCCTGGGGGAAGAAACTCCTCCTGAGTCTCTCAGTTTTTGCCATCAGGCTACGGAAGCGCTTTACAGATGGCAGCAAAGTGAAAATATGATTACTGGGGTGGGTGGAGTCTTTGATGATTTTTGCAGCTACTTCTGCAGCATTTGAGGTAGATGTCCTGCAGAGAGGGAGAGCAGACCCTGAAATGCGCTCAGCTAAGCGCACAACTCTCTGCAGGGCTTTGCAGCCTTGACTGGAGCTGTTTCCATACCACACTGAGATACACTGAGTCAATACACTTTCTATGGCCCCAGAATAGAAAGTTTGCAGGATTGCTGGTGAGACCCTGAATTTCCTCAGCTGTCGCAGAGGGTACAGTCTTTGCCTGGCTTTATTAACCTGTGTTTGAATGTGTGTAGTCCAAGTCAGGTCCTCGGAGATGTTTACACCAAGGTACTTGAAGCTGCTCACCCTCTTCACAGGTGTCCCACTGATCATGAGAGGAGTATAGGGCTTCTGCTGTCTCTTCCTGAAGTCCACAATCAGTTCTTCAGTTTTGTTCACATTCAGAGAGAGACAGTTGTCCTGGCACCATGATGTTAAGTTCTCTACCTTATCCAAGTATGCAGTCTCATTATTGTTGTGAATGAGGCCCAGGACCACAGTATCATCAGCAAATTAGGACACAGCCCTGTGGGGCTCCTACGTTCAGGGTGATGGAGCTGGAGGTGTACTGGCCTAGTTTCACCACTTGAGGTCTGCCGGTGAGGAAATCAAGGATCCAGTCGCAGAGTGAAGAATTCAGGCCGAGGTCTATGAGTTTGGAAGCAATTTTTTTGGGGACTATAATATTAAAAGCTGAGCTATAGTCAATAAATAGCAGCCTTACATAGTTCCTGTTATTGCTGTCTATGTGTGTGAGAGAAGAGTGCAGGATGTGAGATATGGCATCATCTGTGGATCTGTTTGGGCGATAAGCAAACTGAAGAGGGTCCAAAGTATCCGGGATGGAGGAGCAGATGATGTTTTTAACCAGTCCCTCAAAGACCTTCATGACTATTGATGTGAGGGCAACTGGACGATAGTCATTCAGACAAGAGGGTTTATAGTTCTTAGGCACAGGGATGATGACCGATTTTTTGAATGAGGTGGGAACCACTGATGTATCAAGAGACTCATTAAAAATGGATGTAAACAAACCAGCGAGCTGATCAGCGCAGGACCGCAGAACACGGACAGAAATCCCATCAGGTCCGGCTGCTTTCCTTAAATTCACTCGTTTTAGTGCCCTTCGAACCTCGTCCTCCGACACGGTGATCACATGATGATCGCTGCTCTGACTGCTGCTTCCTGACGCGCTGATCGGCAGACTCGCACTGCTTCGATTGCTTTCAAAGCGGCCGTAGAAAGTGTTTAGCTCGTCAGCCAGCGATGGATCTGTGTTTATGTGTCTGGAAAAGCATAAAATAAAAGGCAGACACGAGAGTGTAACTCAGTCACTGTATTTACAACAGAACAGCCAACAACCAGGCATGAGCAATCGACCGAGCAATCGACTGTCGATCGTATGCGCTATTACTTCCTGTAACATCCCCCTTCACAAATATGAACAAAAGGAATCCATTTTTACACTAAATAAAAACAGAATACTATATGAACATTAGGCAGATAATTATAATTATTATTATTATTTTTTTTCTATTTTTTAACTGACTGCCATACTTTGCTTTAAGTAAACTTCCATGGTAACATTTCTAACATCATATTACAAATCCAGCCTTTTAGGTGGCTTGGACAATCGGCCAGCCCTAGTATACGTGTGTCCATCTGATGGTGAGGGTTTGACAAGATCAGGTGAAGCCTGTGGCAGGGGCTTCACAAGAGGCAAATCAACAAGGGCTCCTGCAACACTCCTCACTGGCACAAGAGGTATCTCGGGTTCACTTGTGTCCAATGCTCGTGTGGCGGTTGACTCTGCCACTCTTAAGTGCACTCTGTTTCGTCTATATATGGATCCATCCACATTAACAAGATAAGATCGTGGTGCTACTTTCTGAAGACAGGTGCCGACCTTCCAGAGCACAGGGTTTTCCTTTGGAAGGGGCTTCATACGGATAGTCTCACCTATGTTCAGTTCTGGCAGATCACGAGCTGACTTGTCATAATAGGATTTTGCCTGCTGCTTTCGTTGTTGAAGCTTCTCAACAACCCCAGTAACCACAGATGGCTCCAGAAGTGTGTTTGTTACCGGAAGAGATGTTTTCAGTCTCCGAGACATCAACCTTTGTGCAGGGCTACTGTCCATATTTTCAGTTGGGGTGTTTCTCCAGTTAAGTATTGCTTTCCAAGGGTCAGTTCTGTCGTGCATGGCTTTGCGCAGAAGGTTTTTTGCAATCTTGACGGCTGACTCAGCCTTTCCATTTGATTTAGGATGTCTTGGTGAAGAAGTGACATGCTCAAATTCCCAGCTGGAGGCGAAGCGCTTGAACGGAGCACCGAACTGAGGGCCATTATCTGTGATAACTCTATCTGGCTGGCCATGTCGAGCAAACTGAGCCTTGCAGCGCTTGAAGACTGTCTCTGCAGATAGATCAGGAAGCAGTTCAATCTCCCAAAAGTCTGAGAAATGGTCCACAATTATAAGATAGTCCTTTTGCCGGTGACTGAATAAGTCCATGCTGACAATCTGCCATGGCCTGCTGGGGATGTCATGAGATAGCATTGTTTCCTTCTGTTGGTTCTGCGGAAATTCATTGCAGGTCGAACAGTTACTCACAAAGTCTTTGATTTCTGCTTGCATACTGGGCCAATATAGTGTGTCACGAGCCTGACGATAACATGCGTCATCTCCTATATGGCTTGAATGTATGCGTTTGAGCATCTCTGGACGTAGTGATTTGGGGATAATGACTTTCTGACCACGGTACAAAATACCATCTTGCGCACTTATCTCATCTCTATAAGGCCAGTATTCTCGGATGATGTGTGTTGTCCTTTCTTTCTCATCAGGCCAGCCTGCCAGGACAGTGGATTTAAGGGCCTGTAATGCTTCATCCCTTTCAGTATGCTCCCTGATTGTTCCCAACCGCTGATCCGTCACATTCAGGTATTCTGCTTGGTTGATAAATTGTACCTTTTCCTGCTCTTTCTGCAGATGACATATGGCATGCCTCTGGTAAATGGCTCCCATGCCTGTACAGTCAGCAGCTGCCCTGCTCAACATGTCACTGATGAACATTTTAGATCCTGGCTTGTAGACAATTTTGAGAGTGTAGTTTTGAAGTGTCATGAGCATGCTCTGAAGCCGCTTGGGTGCACTGAGAAGTGGTTTGCTGAATATAGTGATCAAGGGTTTGTGGTCAGTCTCTGCTGTGACCAACTCTCGTCCGTACAGGTAATGATGAAATCTTTGACAAGCAAAGACAATACTGAGAAACTCTTTTTCGATTTGTGCATATTTTTTTTCGGTGGGAGTCAGTGCTCTTGAAGGCAACAGGCTGTCCTTCTTGCATAAGGCAGCACCCAAGACCACTTTGGCTGGAATCACTTTGTACTGTGACAGGCTTGGCAACATCGTAATAGCGTAGCACAGGCATTGATGTGGCCATGGATTTTAGCTTGCAAACTGCATCTTCATGTTTGGGTAGCCAGTGCCACGGGGTGTCTTTGTCGAGCAAGCGCCGCAGTGGCTCACAAACGGTAGACAAATGGGGCATGAATTTGGCTAAATAATTAGCAAAGCCGATGAGACGCTGTACCCCTTTAGCATCTGTAGGGTTGGGCATGTCCATGATGGCCCTCATCTTTTCTGGATCAGGCTTCAAGCCCGTGGATAAAAGGATATGACCATGGAACTTCACTTCGTTAACTTTAAATTGCAACTTTTTGCAAAGTCGTAGCTTGACCTCTCTGCAATGCTCCAACAGGGCCTGAAGCTTGTGATCATGATCATTTTCAGCTTGCTGGTCCGTGTCACCAAACCAACGACAAGAATATCAACTGCGATGGGCTCAATGCCCTTTAGACCTGCTAACAGTTCATGCTGTTTCCGTTGATAGACCTCAGGTGCCACTGAGACACCAAATGGTAGCTTTAGCCACCTTTTCCTGCCCCATGGGGTCCAGAATGTGGTCATGAAGCTGCTCTCTTGGTCAAGCTTGCACTGTAAGAATGCATGTTTGGCATCAACCAACGTGAAAATCCTTGCTTTAGGCAATTTGTATAACACATCCTCCAGGGTTGGCATGATATAATGAGAGCGTTTCAGAGCTTTGTTCAGAAACTTTGGGTCTAAGCAAATTCTCAGCTTGTCTGGTTGTTTTAATATCACCATGTTGCTGATCCAATCTTTTGGCTCTGTAACATCTGTAATATGACCCTCAGCCTGATATGCATCCAGTTGGGCTTTGACTGTTGCTTTCATAGCAATTGGAACATTTCGTGGAGCACACTGTATCGGTGTAACACTGGGATCCAGCTCAAAATGGACCTCACCAGGCAGTGATTCCACAGGCAAGTTGAACACGTCACTGTATTTGTCAATTAACTGTTCCTTAGTCAGATGCTCAGACCGTTCATATCCAATTTTGAGCACAGCTGGTATTGTGAACTGCATCAAGCCTAGCTGTTCACAAGTTGAGCCCGAGAGTAGTGGATTTTGACTTGATTCTACTATCTCAAATGACAGCTGATATTTCTCTCCTTTGACCACACATTCTGTATCAAAAATGCCCATGGAGTTCAGTGACTCGCCTGAGTACAGCCATAGTTTGACGCTACTAGGGCGGAGTGGTGTGTGTGGTGCCACCTTTACTTTGTCCTTGTAGCTCATCACATTGTGGCTCCTGAATCTAACTGACAACGCAGTGACTTGCCATGAAATTGCAGGGAAACAAACCATTTCTTTCCTTTCATGTGCACCGTGCTAATGAACTCAACTACGTAAATGTCATCATCACTGTCCCCAACCGGCTCCTTAGAATGTTCAACACAGTGAAGCTTCCCCTCTGTGGATCTGCTTTTGCTTTTAAGGCATACTTTAGCAAAGTGATTGTTAGTTCCACAGAGTCTACATGTTCTGCCATATGCTGGACAGTGATCCCGGCCCCTTGAATGCATATTACCACAGTATCGGCATGTCTTGCTTGTGTCTAAGAGTCTTGGTGAATCACTCTGCATCTGCTGGTTAGGCCTGAATGGTTTCCTAGCAACAGTGTGAACCGTTTCAGCTGTAGGCATGCATGCTGCGTCCATCGCTCTCATATGCATAGCGGTCTGTTCAGCGGTGCGACACATCTCAATGGCTGTGAGCAGCGTTAATTTTTTTTCACTTAACCTGCGTCTGGTTCCTTCATTTGAAATGCCCAGTACAATTTTGTCACGAATCATTACATCCTTTAATCCACCATAATCACAAGTCATTGCTTTTTCTCTCAATCTGGTCACAAAATTGTCTATGGATTCCCCTTCCTCCTGTTTACAACAGCCGAACACGTACCTTTCATAAATGACATTTCTGGCAGGTTTGAAGTATGCTTCCAATGCATCTAGGATGGTTTTAAAGTCTCTCTGTTGTTCCTCTGTGAGATTCAAATTGTGCCGATAAACATGTCTGCATTCAGATCCCATCACACTTCTCAATGTAGCAGCTTGTACTTCCCTGGTCTTTTCAGCTAGGCCAGTGACCAGCGCATAATCCTCAAACTCGGCTCTGAATAAGTCCCAGTTAGCGCTCCAGTCTCCGTTCATGTTCATCGGTAATGGCGGAGGTATGTTAGCCTGTACGCCGCTAGACAGGCGAGGCGCGGCCGCAGCATTATCAGCGTCCATTATCGATAACTCCTTAGATTGGAATCAGCACAACGTAAACTTAAGAACACGCGCTAGGCATCTTCTGACACCATGTTTATGTGTCTGGAAAAACATAAAATAAAAGGCAGACACGAGAGTGTAACTCAGTCACTGTATTTACAACAGAACAGCCAACAACCAGGCATGAGCAATCGACCGAGCAATCGACTGTCGATCGTATGCGCTATTACTTCCTGTAACAATCTGCTCTCACCTCTGCAGAGGATTTATTTCCAAAGTCACAGATGGTTCTTAGTCCTTGCCACAGGTGTCGGGAGTCATTTAGCTGGAAATGTGACTCTATGCGTTCCCTGTATCTGTGTTTGGCGGCTCTTACTGCGCGCCGGAGAGCATAGCACGATGCTTTGTACTCGCTCATGTTTCCCGACAGAAGACCGGCGTTGTAAGCAGCAGTGCGTTTGTTTACTGCTGCACGGATTGATCTGTCCACCCACGGTTTCTGGTTTGAGAATGTCCTTATATTTATTGTATCCGTAGCTTGTTCGGCTAGCGTGTTCACAAAGCTTAACGCTACATCCGTGAACTCGCTGACGTCAGATGAACTTGCGCGAAACATGTCCCAGTCTACGTCATCAAGAGCCTCCTGTAGCGTTGCTTCTGATTGGTCGGACCATCGTGTCACCACCTTCTTCACCGGGGGATCTTGAACGAGCCGTTGTTTATATTCCGGTGTGAGGAAAATGGCGGCATGGTCCGATTAGCAGCGTCAGGATGTTTGTTGATGTTGCCGCTGAGCGCATCGTGAAGCTCAGACAAAGCCAAGCCAGTGTCTGCTTGTGGAGGGATGTAAACAGCAGTTATGATGATCGATGAAAACTCCCGAGGCAGATAGAATGGGTGGCAAATAATGGATAAATGTTCCAGATGAGGCGAGCAGGAGCGCGACAGAGTGGAGAGACAGAGAGGATTTGTAACAGATCAACTGTGAAAAGAGTGTGTGAAAATAAACATGTCAGCAATGAGTAAATATAAATCAGAAAGTAAGTATGTACCATACATACATAAATCACTTTATAAAAATCCAATATATTTTTGGGAGGGCACTGAAAATGAAACTGAAAATTAAATTGAATGACACTTGGCATCCAATTCTTATTAAAAGAAAAAAAAGTTAAATGTAAATATAGTTCAGTGCAACTGCAGGAATACGTTTGTGAACCTTTTGAACATGTGGTCCGATCATACGTTAATTATAACAGACAAACACAATAGATTAAAATAATAACACAAACAATCATACTTACATTTTTATAATTTTATTGAGTACACTGAGTAATCATTAAAAGTGCAGCATAGAGAAAGGCAGGGTTGCCAACTCTCACGCATCTGGCTTGACACTCACGCTTGTACTTTAACAGATGTCACACCAGATGCGTGAGAGTTGGCAACCCTGGAAAGAAAGTGAGCTTTGAATTTATTAACTTGTAGATTCAGCAGCAAAACCATCAAATGTGTCCTATGTCAAGTTCGCTCTAGAGAAGCACAACTTTTTGAGAACCGAG
This sequence comes from Carassius auratus, assembly GCF_003368295.1. Taxonomy (NCBI): domain Eukaryota; kingdom Metazoa; phylum Chordata; class Actinopteri; order Cypriniformes; family Cyprinidae; genus Carassius; species Carassius auratus. The sequence continues at coordinate 485,163 of NW_020525757.1, forward strand.
TCACCACATTCGATCAATTTCAGAAGTTGAGAAGTTAAAAATTGCATCCCTGAATGTGTGGAAGTTCACCTCAATGAACAAAAAGTCACTTCTGTTAATGATGCTGCGGTATTGGCTGATGAATTCGTACTGACACATAAAAATGTGTTTAATAATTCTCTGCGTAATGTATTCTCAAAATGTTAGTTCTGATAAGGGTACAACCCAAACCTGTGTCAGCCAAACTGGTCTGGAAAAAAAGAAAAGCAAGAAAGTTATTTTTTTTTTCTGTTTAAACTCGAGACACATGTTTTCTGATTGCCGCGATTGGAAACAGAAAATGGCTGGTGTGAAGCCTAAAACTGCAGCTCTGACACACACTTCTACTAGTATGTATCAGATGTTCTTGATAGCACTATCTCTCTGATTTGTGAGAAAGTGACACGGGAGCTAGTGTTTTAGTGCACGGATTAGGCAATGAATGTCTTAACCTGCTATTGCATGATCTGTACCTCTAGTCTGGCTTGATCACAGGTCATGTAAGATTGGAAGTTTGTGCACAATTACCCGTGGAAGATGTAACAACTTTATTTTCGGAAATGATCTTGTGGGAGGAGATGTTTTTCCTAGACCTTTGGTGAGCAGCAATCGAAATCAGAATGATTATTAAGTGCTGTGCATAAGTTTTCATACAGTAACATTATCCTAAACCTAACCTTGACCTTAAAGAGATAGTTCCCCCCAAAATAAAATCCTGTCATCATAAACTCCAAACCTGTATGAATGTTTTTATTTCATTAATATTATTTATTTTATTTTTTTCTGTTGAGCACAAAAGATATTCTGAAGAATATTGGCAACCAGACAGTTGACAGCAGCCATTGTCTTCCATAGTATAAATACAGTGCAAATGCAAGACAGTAACTCATTGGCTGCGTATGCAACATGAACCAATCAGCTTCTGTCGAGTTATTTAACTCTCTGATAATCATCAGTTACATTAATAACCCATCACCCTGCTCCATCTGTTTCATGACTGAAATATGCATATACATCTATATATACTCTGTAGAGAGAGGGAGGGTGATCAATGTACATGTACAACATGAGGTCTTTGTATTTTGGGGGATTTTTATTGTGGTCTTTAAAAACAATGTCTGTGGACTGTAATGTGTTCATTTGAGGGAGATGTTAATATATTTGTAGTTTTGATACCATTTCAGGTCCAAATGTTAATGATCTGTGTGCACATCATTTGCTGGGTAGAACTGCATTGTGTTAGATGTTTTATTCTAATATATGGATGATTAAATCTGCTGAAATCACATTGAATGTTATACTTGTTTTATTGGAAGCCCCTTACAAAGCTTTCAGTTGCTGAATATTGAAATCAATCATAAACAACAAACATGACCATTTAGATTTTACTTTTTTACATATTATTTATATATTACAATATTAAACAAACTGTCATAATAATTCGTAAAGAGATGGAAACTCAATTTGTGCTGTTTGTGGCATAGAGAGCACACTTTCACTTTTAGCAATCACAGACCTTTCAAATCAATCTTTAATTCATAAAAAAAAAAAAAAAAATATATATATATATATATATATTTATATATATATATATATAATTCTTTATAATTATGGTCGTTTTATGTTTTGTTTTGAAGCCAAATTCAGATCAGACTAATGAAACTCAAGTTCAGACTGACGTCTCATCAGCGTTGGGTTCTGTGTGTGTTTGTGGCGTCTGAACATCTCTGAGATTTTCTCTGCAGACCAAACCACACAGAATAGAGTCTGAAAACACTCTCAAACTAATCAAACATAAAGACATTATGATCCAAGATGGGTTGACATATGCATATAAATCAAAGAAATCCACACAGACGAAGAACATGAAAGGTAAGTACATCAAAACAAATGTAAGAATAGCAACAGTGAGCACTGAACTGTTTTTTCTGACAGGAGTGGAAGAGGCTTTACAGCTGATTGTAGATGATACAGACAATACGATCAGAGGAACAACACTTGTGCTGAGACTGAATAATGACATGTTTGTATTTTGAAATGCTGGATATGGTAAAATAAATAATGCACTAACTATAGAAAAAAAAAGCACAAGGATGGAGACTGTGATGTAACAGGGCAGTGAGAAAATATGAGCAGACCAAAGCGGATATTTCAGAGTCAAAATCCCCTCCAGAGCCACCAGCTGATGCAGATGAAAACCAAACCAATGTAATCCAAACCAAAACTGACCAAGCTCAAGGATAAAGGATCTGTATTCTGTCAGTATATCTATCCTTATATATAGATGAAGGGGTAATTGTATCAGGTCATTGAGGAGGAGGAGGAGGATAAAGACTGAGATTCGGCCTCTGATCTTTCTGTGAAGGTGCAGAAGACGAAAAGCCCAAACCAGAGCTGGAAGACCCACACAAACACTAGAGATGAGGAAGATACTCCATCTGATATCTGAAGATTTATATCGTTTTTCATTAGGGATATTATTGTCATGAATCTGTCTGATCTGATTTTCACCGTTCATGTTGCTGAAAGAAAAAAAAAAAGTTTTATGTTATTTAATATTGAGTGATAGTGTGAATTATTCAAAACATAGCTGTTTCGTACATTAATTGCTCTCTTTAATGGAAATTACTTGCTCTAATTAATCATGGTTACACTGTTATAGTTAAATCAGAGCTCAGTGAATTAATTTTTTATCTTTTTTTAAATCCATGCAGGCCAGATGTGGGCCAGATGTGGGCCGAAACTGTTTGCCGTCTGGGTAGATTCTATTAAATATTTTAAAGAAATGTTGATAACTAGGAAATACATAATAATAATTTAAATAGAAAAAAACTAAACATCAGTGGTCATCTGTTTGTGTTTTTCGAGTCAGGTTGAGTCTGAGAATGCAGTGTACTTGGTGTGCTCAGACTAATGCTAGTCAGCTAGTCGTGTTCAGTTATACTCTAATAAAACAGTTATTTGTAACATAAATCTTTGTTGAGTTAACCAACTATTTTAACTGTTCTCCATCATTCTGAGATATAAAATAAGTTATGTTGTGTTTCACTGCTTTGAATTATTCTCACAGTAAATAATTTAATTCCAGTGGAATATGAGATATTTTTCGTTTAACCTGTTTCTATTGTCATTTTCACATTATTAGAAAAAAAAAAAAAAAAAAAGTCAAGAACCTACAACACAGCGCTGATAAACCTGGCAGATCTTCATGTGAGATTCTGCTCGAGTACGTGAACACATCTTGTGATACAGGACATTGTGTGATAACAGTATGATGTATTCCTTTGAACCTTACTCTATATTCATGGTGTTGCTCAATGCAGTGTGTTATGCTTGATCAGCTAAATATCTGCCAGACATTACGTTGTTTCATTTCCCTATAAAAGTAGCACCCCTTGTACAATAAAGTTGAGCTTTGAATGAACTACACCACTTGTGTGACTCATTCTTGGTTCCCGGGTACCTGCTCTTCTCTGCTCAGATAACCCAACCTGAACCAAAATAATATTTACGATCTCAAAGGCAAGAATATACAATTTATTCTTACAGCTGGGGGCTCGTCCGCGAAAGGGGGGAATCTCCTAAGAACCAGGGAGTGAAACATCCCGAGATCAGGAGATCAAGAGAAAAAGACGCACCGGTGAATCAGGCGGACCTACATAAAAAAGGGTGTAAGTGTTTTCGTATATTTCTTGAAAGAAATATAGCGCTTACCCTCTGTAGGATCCTAGTAGGGGATTAATGTAAAAATTATCCCGCGTTCCCCGTAAAGACACGGGAAGAAGTTGTAATCACTAATTGCTAGTGGAATTAAGCTTTCCATTGTTGTTACACTAAGGATGGCAACAGTAGTCAATTGACTATTAGCGTAGAGTGATTGGATGTGCAGTACTGGCCACACTGTACTTTTGATCACGGTTGCGTATTGCGTATTGCGAATTCTAAACTTTTGTTGTATTTTAACCATCGCGGAAATTGATTTAATTTGGGGATTGAAATTTAATTAAAATCCATATTGTGGAAATCAATTAACAATTGTTATTACATGTTGAAATATTGTGACCCAAAAGAAAGGTGTTTTAGGGGCGACCCGAACTTGGTTTGGCGAGAGCCCAAAACTATAGGAAACACCCAAACAAAAGAAGGTGATCTAGTGACGATCAGGGCGAAAGCTTTGTGTAAGTCAAAACCTAGAAAAATCACCCAAGGTCACAATACGATACATGGAATCACAGTTAAGGTTGGGCAAAAGAGTATAGAAGAATTTTGAATTGCAAATTTGCTTGCTTATCACTGCCTAAACACTATAATTTGCGCTGCTATTGAGTGGAAGATGGGGGGTTCAAAGTCAAGACCATTACCAGGAGAGACACCAATTGATTTTATGTTCAGAAATAATCAAGGGTTTTATACGGAACCTTTTGTAAGTGACATGGCAGGATGGTCAGAGAGTATGAAACCACAAATTGAAACTCCGTATCCGAGAGAGGGTTCATTCACTGATGAGGGTATGGAATTAGCTAAAAGTCTAATTTTTGAGGGGTGGGGCGATCCCAATTGGGATTATAAATATATGACTAAAAGTTATAATGTTTGGAAGGATCTGAAAAAGGTCTGGGATCAAGGACCAGAAAAGAAAAAGGTACTTGCCTTTGTGGCTCAGCAAAACAGCTTTCCACAAGACAAGCCACCGCCCTACTGCACTCCTCGCCTACCCACAGCGCCACCGCACAACAGTCATGTTACTGAAAAGTCAGGTACTTTCAAAGAGACAAAGGTAGAGACAAAGGAAACTCCCAAAACTCAGAGTGCAATGGTGTGGATGAGATCGGGAAATGCGATAGGGGTGAAACCAGTAAAAATGACAGATATGGAAGCAATCTGTAAAAGTTTGCCTTCCCCACAGAATCCTAGTAAATTTGTAACTATTCTGCAATCACACACAAAGAATGCTCATTTTACAGGTGCAGATTACAGAGCAGTTCTGGCAAGGACAATGGAAGGAGATGTCACTGAGGAAATGTTGATTAGTGAATGCAAAACGCTGGCGTATGAAAATGATCATATATCAGGTTTAGCTACATCAAAAGAACCACATGTATTTTTCTGGGAAAAACAGGAAAATCATACTTCTTTCTTTAAGGAGTTGAGAGCATTCCTAGAGAAGCGTCTAGGCAATAAACAAGATTTATCATTTGCTGCAAACACGAAGCAGAAGTCTAAAGAAACGGCTTCAGACTTCTATCTGAGATTTAAGAAAGCATGGGTGGAAGAATCTAAACTCCCACTTGATGATAACTTAAAGGCGTTATTCATCAACACATTTCTGAATAATATGCATGCACTGTAAAACCCGACAAGTTAACTTAACTCAAATGGTTTGAGTAAACAGATATCCTTAAGTTATGTTAACTCAAACCGTTTGAGGAAACCAATTGCCTTAAACCATTTAAGTTGAAAAAACTAACAGTTATGAGTACTCTGAACTTAATTCAGTTGAGTTCACTGAAAGAAGATATACATTGCAATTACGTGATTAAGTGATTAATTGAGCTTTAGTGATGAACACCTGCTGTTAACAAACATAATTACTGAAGAAAAGAGAGAAAGGAACAACAGCTGACTTCAGACACAGCCTCACTCAAACCTGACAAGTTATGTTAACTCAAACCATTTGAGGAAACTGATTGCCTTAAACCATTTAAGTTGAAAAAAACTAACAGTTATGAGTACTCTGAACTTAATTCAGTTGAGTTCACTGAAAGAAGATATACATTGCAATTAAGTAGTTAAGTGATTAAAGGAAAACTCCACCGTTTTTTGAAATAGGGCTTATTCACATTATTTCCTACATTTAGATAGGTGGGCAAATGCATTTTTGTGTCAGTGCATGCATTGTTTTAGTTTGACCGGGTCGGCGTTAGCTTAGCTTAGCACAATGAATGGAATCCTTTGTTGCCAGCTAGCATGGCCTGAGTAAAAGTGATCAAAAAATAAAAAAAACCCACCTAATTACTTCTTGTGGCCTGCGTATTCACAACGAGTACAAATAGCGATCCAGATTAACACTAGGCAATTTCCTAGGCAGATATTGACTTGGGACTATATTATGGGGAAGCACAGGCGAAGCACTGCTACTTCGGCGCAGAGATATCACGCAACACATTGAAAACATCAACTCTATGTGAATACAGGTATAATATGGGTCGATCTATACATGCGTCATGATTAAAATAATCACTTACTCTGTGGACAGCTGTCCATTTGGTCCATTCGGCGTGGGGCGTTTTTTCCAGTTCACTTTGTCACACCGGAAAAAAAAATCGAGTACTGCAGAATGGATCAGCGCCGTGAAATCCTCTGTAGATGTGACACAACTTCGGGCACGCTCATCTTGATCTGACGTGTTGAGCCTGGTCATCAATGGCAAAAACATGTCCCACTCTCTACAGCAAAGACACTCTATTTCCGTCGGCATAGATTGGCATATTCCCCCACATTCACACCACCAGTTCATGTTGGCTCTCATCCTCACGTCCTCAGGCTGTTGAGCGATCTCAACCTCCTCCTCCTGTCGTTCTATTTTCAAAGCACGCAGGTCGTCTTCTGTAAACTCTGGTTCAAATAGGTATGGTTCTGGTTCTTGACTGTCTGAGAAGTCACCCTCTTCGTCTCTCTCAAAATCAGCCATGTTCATCGCCATTCGTGTACTGTAAGGAAAATAGCCGTGCTGCTACTATTCACGCCGGTATGTTGACGGAAGTCGTGGGATTTCATGTGTTGCGTGATATCTCTGCGCCGAAGTAGCAGTGCTTCGCCTAAGTAGCAGTGCTTCGCCTGTGCTTCCCCATAATATAGTCCCAAGTCAATATCTGCCTAGGAAATTGCCTAGTGTTAATCTGGATCGCTATTTGTACTCGCTGTGAATACGCACGCCACAAGAAGTAATTAGGTGGGTTTTTTTTTATTTTTTTGATCACTTTTACTCAGGCCATGCTAGCTGGCAACAAAGGATTCCATTCATTGTGCTAAGCTAAGCTAACGCCGACCCAGTCAAACTGAAACAATGCATGCACTGACACAAAAATGCATTTGCCCACCTATCTAAATGTAGGAAATAATGTGAATAAGCCCTATTTCAAAAAACGGTGGAGTGTTCCTTTAACTAAGTGCTGATTGAGAATTAGTGATGAACAGCTGCTGTTAACAAACAGAATCACTGAAGAAAAGAGAAACACAAGAACTACTACAACTGACTTCAGACACAGACTTAGATGAAATCAACTGAAATAAAATACATGAAATCTCTCAAGATCTGATTAAACAACCCCACAAACAGCATCAGCAGCTCCACTTATTAATAACCAGACTGACTTTATTTCTGTCAGACGTCTACAGAAGATCTTATTGAGAATGAACTAAGGTTTAGATGTTGATTTATTGTTTCATTTGAAGTAACCATGTTAGAGATCAGTGTTTGCTTTAGTTGGGCTCTTGACCCTTGACTTCTGTCTTAGTCTTTTCTCTGGCTGTTATAACCGTGTGTTTCTAAAACACATTTGTTGTAACTCAAAAGCCCAGAAGAAATGCCATCAGGTGTTCACCTGTACCTACATGTAGATTGTTGTACTTTATAGCTGTGATGATAATTTTTCATTATTATTCACAAATATTGATCTATACATAGTCTAATCTCTGATTAAACAAATGTGTAATTAGTACAAGTGGACCTAATAAAAATGACACTAAGAGCCAGTGATTCTGTGATAATCAGTTAATATAAAAATGATTTCATAAACATTTTGTTCACATACATTTGTCTTCTATGCCAGTAACGGGTCAAACACAGACATCAATAATCAGAATATGAACCTCAACAATGGTGACAAAAAAACATGCTGCAATGCATGCTGGGTACTATTGTAGTACAAAACTCATCCATGGCTCCCAGCATGCTCTGCAGCATTTTTTTTTTTTTCTTTTATGGTCACCATTGTTGAGGTTCATATTCTGATTATTGATGTCTGTGTGTGACTAACTGACATCATAGAAGACCAGACTGTTTGGAAAGTCTTTGTATTAACTGGTTATTACAGAACCACTGGCTCTAAGAATCACTTTTACTATAGTAAATTTAATTACACAACCCATATTTCATCAGAGATTAGACTCCTAGCAGTTGCATAATAATATATATAATTGGTTGTTATACCAATATTAAAGGAAAACTCCACCGTTTTTTGAAATAGGGCTTATTCACATTATTTCCTACATTTAGATAGGTGGGCAAATGCATTTTTGTGTCAGTGCATGCATTGTTTTAGTTTGACCGGGTCGGCGTTAGCTTAGCTTAGCACAATGAATGGAATCCTTTGTTGCCAGCTAGCATGGCCTGAGTAAAAGTGATCAAAAAATAAAAAAAACCCACCTAATTACTTCTTGTGGCCTGCGTATTCACAACGAGTACAAATAGCGATCCAGATTAACACTAGGCAATTTCCTAGGCAGATATTGGCTTGGGACTATATTATGGGGAAGCACAGGCGAAGCACTGCTACTTCGGCGCAGAGATATCACGCAACACATTGAAAACATCAACTCTATGTGAATACAGGTATAATATGGGTCGATCTATACATGCGTCATGATTAAAATAATCACTTACTCTGTGGACAGCTGTCCATTTGGTCCATTCGGCGTGGGGCGTTTTTTCCAGTTCACTTTGTCACACCGGAAAAAAAAATCGAGTACTGCAGAATGGATCAGCGCCGTGAAATCCTCTGTAGATGTGACACAACTTCGGGCACGCTCATCTTGATCTGACGTGTTGAGCCTGGTCATCAATGGCAAAAACATGTCCCACTCTCTACAGCAAAGACACTCTATTTCCGTCGGCATAGATTGGCATATTCCCCCACATTCACACCACCAGTTCATGTTGGCTCTCATCCTCACGTCCTCAGGCTGTTGAGCGATCTCAACCTCCTCCTCCTGTCGTTCTATTTTCAAAGCACGCAGGTCGTCTTCTGTAAACTCTGGTTCAAATAGGTATGGTTCTGGTTCTTGACTGTCTGAGAAGTCACCCTCTTCGTCTCTCTCAAAATCAGCCATGTTCATCGCCATTCGTGTACTGTAAGGAAAATAGCCGTGCTGCTACTATTCACGCCGGTATGTTGACGGAAGTCGTGGGATTTCATGTGTTGCGTGATATCTCTGCGCCGAAGTAGCAGTGCTTCGCCTAAGTAGCAGTGCTTCGCCTGTGCTTCCCCATAATATAGTCCCAAGTCAATATCTGCCTAGGAAATTGCCTAGTGTTAATCTGGATCGCTATTTGTACTCGCTGTGAATACGCACGCCACAAGAAGTAATTAGGTGGGTTTTTTTTATTTTTTTGATCACTTTTACTCAGGCCATGCTAGCTGGCAACAAAGGATTCCATTCATTGTGCTAAGCTAAGCTAACGCCGACCCAGTCAAACTGAAACAATGCATGCACTGACACAAAAATGCATTTGCCCACCTATCTAAATGTAGGAAATAATGTGAATAAGCCCTATTTCAAAAAACGGTGGAGTGTTCCTTTAAGTATAACAACCTACACCTAGATACAGGTTAACACCTGATGGTATTTCTTCTGGGCTTTTGAGTTACAACAAATGTGTTTTAGAAACACACGGTTATAACAGCCAGAGAAAAGACTAAGACAGAAATCAAGGGTCAAGAGCCCAACTAAAGCAAACACTGATCTCTAACATGGTTACTTCAAATGAAACAATAAATCAACATCTAAACCTTAGTTCATTCTCAATAAGATCTTCTGTAGACGTCTGACAGAAATAAAGTCAGTCTGGTTATTAATAAGTGGAGCTGGTGATGCTGTTTGTGGGGTTGTTTAATCAGATCTTGAGAGATTTCATGTATTTTATTTCTGTTGATTTCATCTAAGTCTGTGTCTGAAGTCAGTTGTAGTAGTTCTTGTGTTTCTCTTTTCTTCAGTGATTCTGTTTGTTAACAGCAGCTGTTCATCACTAATTCTCAATCAGCACTTAGTTAATCACTTAATTACTTAAATGCAAAGTTTTAAAACTTACATGGTTTAAATCAAGGCAATCTGTTTACTCAAACGGTTTGAGTTAAGTTAACTTGTCGGGTTTTACAGTGTGGAAAACAAGCACAACTGATTAGAATCACAACAACTAACTTGTTAGAAATGACCATAGAAGCATTAGGGAAGCGAGTTAGGGAACTAGATATTTCTGGAGGGTTTGTGGTCAAAACTGAAACTGCTATGTTCACTGGGCAAAAGCCACAGAGAGGTGAACATGACCTAAAAGCAGAACTGAAACACAGATCAAGTGTTCCAAAAAGATCAAGAATAGTTTGTTATCTCTGTGGAAAGGAAGGTCATGTCCAAAGAAATTGCAAAAAAGGGAGAAGTCAGAATCGTCCTCAGGGAGATTCAGTTCAGTGGAAGCCAAGAACAGATCACTCTCAGCAGAGAGACAGAGAAAGATTCAACTCCCCTTATCCCACTTCTTGGCACAAGCCTCAAGGACCACAATAGGGATGCCTACAGAGTGAAGTCAGTTCCAATGTATCTATGACGACCCTCACATTTACTAATAACAATAAAGATTTGCCATATGTTACATTGTTAGTGCACGGTCAACCACAGACGTTCCTCCTAGATTCTGGAGCTGACACAACTTCAATGACTGCTGCACATTATGAGGGTCCTCTTTCTAGTCAAATAGTAAACTCTGTAGGAATTTCAGGAACTGACATTCAATGTCCTGTAACGCCTCCTCTTGAGGTAAGGGCTCCTGGATTAATTCCATTCTTTCACAAATTCACAATCATTCCAGGAGCTCCATTAAATTTGTTAGGACGAGATTTGATGCACAAATTAAATATGGACATTAAATTCACTGATGATTTGGTCACGTTCTCTTTCCTGTCTAGCTTACAGGTCTCTGTGAACCCATTGCCGGATTGGGAAGACAGCAAAGTAGAACCAGCCACATGTAAGCCCAGGTCTGACATACCACCAGCGGTTGAAACTCTGGTAGACCCTGCATTATGGTCACAGTATAAAGATGACACAGGATTTATAGACATGGAACCATACAAAGCAAAATTGAAAACTAATAAACCTGTCTATATTAAGCAATATCCTTTGTCTAAAGATAAGGAACTGGGCATAAAGCCATTGATTGAGAATTTTGTCCAGCAGGGTGTCCTCGTACCGATACACTCACCTTACAACACGCCAATTAACCCCATAGTTAAAGCAGATGGTGAAACATGGCGTTTAACTCAAGATTTAAGAGCTATTAATCAATTGATAACACCATTAGCTCCAATTGTGCCTGATGTACCGACTGTGATTAATTATATTCCATGTACGCACAAATATTTCACAGTCATTGATTTGTGTGCAGCCTTTTTCTCCGTGCCTGTACATCCAGACACTCAGCCTCTACTAGCGTTCACCTTCCAAGGTCAACAATTTTCCTGGACACGCTTGGCACAGGGCTATGTGGACAGTCCCGCAGTTTTCTCGGCGGCAGTACAGAGGACATTGGCAAAGATGACTGATCTACCCTCTACAGTCTGCGTTCTCCAATATGCAGATGACATTTTGATAACAGGTGAAACACAAAGCGATTGTGAAAAAGCCTCTATCATTGTATGCAATGTGCTCGCTCAAGCAGGATTCAAGGCCTCCAAAGACAAGCTCCAATGGGTCCAATCCAAAGTGACCTATTTGGGACACATCATCATGCCAGGTCTGAGAGCTATTTCTACAGACAGGGTCCAGCTGATCAGGAAGATGAAGTCTCCACGAACTATACAACAGCTCCAAAGCTTCCTGGGACTGATTAACTATTGCAGATCCTGGATACCTGACTGTGCAGTGCATGACAGGCACCTGAGAAGCCTGATTGATCACAAAGCTCCACCAAGCACGCTTTTGAACTGGACTGAGGAAGCAGAACTGAACTTTACTGCGTTGAAGCAGGCGATCACCAAGGCCCCAGCTCTGGGCCTACCAGACTACAACAAAGACTTTCATTTGCATGTCCGTGAAACTGAGGGGGTGGCCATAGGTGTCCTGCTGCAACAGCATGGTTCCACATACAGACCATTAGCGTACCTTTCTAAGAAATTGGACAACATTGTTACAGGTATGCCAGCATGTCTTCGTGCTGTGGCTGCAGCTGCCCTGGTTGTACAGATGGCTGAGAGAATGGTTTTGTCACACCCTTTGATATTGTATACGTCACATCAGGTAGGCGCAATTTTACACAATATGCAAACACAACACATGACAGCGCAACGACGCTCAGGTTACGAGGCAACACTGCTGGCAACTAAAAATCTAACGATCCAACCTACAGCGTCCATTAACCCGGCACTGTTGGGTGTGTTAGGAATGGCTGACATGGTAGATAATGTCACAGAGCATGATTGCATAATTTAACTAACTTCCTCATGTTCTTCCAGGGCCGATCTTTTGGATTCGCCCCTGGATGGGGGGGAACATCTATATGTTGATGGATCATGTTCAAAACCTGCAGATGGGGTCTACCTTTGTGGCTATGCTGTGGTGTCTGAGACTGGGGAAATAATTGAATCATTTGCTTTAGATTTTAACTCAGCTCAAGCTGCAGAATTAGTAGCATTAATAAGAGCATGTGAGCTGATGGAAGGAAAAAGAGTAACTATTTATACTGATTCCAAATATGCATGGGGAGTGGTACACCACTTTGCCAAAACTTGGGAAGCAAGAGATTTCAAAACTGCAGATGGGAAACCCATAGCACATTCAAACCTGATAGGACAGTTAACCAAAGCAGTACAGCTACCTGCCGAAGTGGCCATAGTAAAGGTAAAAGGTCACGCCACAGGTGAGGAAGAACAGGCTGTAGGAAATAGGAGAGCTGATGAAGTTGCAAAAGAAGCAGCCAGAGCCCAGATAAAATCACCATTTAATATGGGTGACAAAACACAGGTAGCTATGACTATGCATGTGACTAATGTTCCTGACATTGACATTAAAATTTTGCAGAGTCAACCTACACAAGTTGATTTAGAGCACTGGAGTAAACATAACTGTGCTCCAGACAAAGATGGGCTCTTAAGAGATGAGAAAGGAAGAATAGCCTTACCAAAATTAGGACTAATAGTCCTTATTAGACATTACCATGGACTGTCACATACAAGTTGTGCAAAAGTAGTACAAGTTATTAATCAATTGTATTGCATTGCAGATGTACACAAAACAGCAAAGCTGATTTTAGACTCGTGTCTCACATGTGCTCAGGTAAATCCGCACAAACCTATTAAACATGAAGCATTACTGCATCCAGAAGCACCATTTCAACATGTACAAATTGATTTCACACACATGCCGCCAATAGGTAACTTGAAATATCTTTTGGTTATTGTGGATCGATTTTCAAAGTGGCCAGAAGCATTTCCATGTGCAAAGGAAGATGCTAAAACAGTGGTAAAGATTTTGACTAAGGAAATAATTCCTAGATTTGGGATACCTAACACTATTGAGAGTGATAATGGAACACCATTCACATCAAAGGTAACTCAGCTACTTGCTAAAGTATTATCGATTGATTGGCACCTGAACATACCTTACCATCCACAGTCTTCCTCCAATGTGGAGAGGCTTAACCAAACAGTCAAACGAAGGCACACTAAGGCCTCTATTGATACAGGAAAGAAATGGGTAGATTTGCTACCTGCTGTCTTGACAGAACTAAGAATGACTCCATCTTCCACCACTAAGTTTTCACCATTTGAAATACTAATGGGTAGACCTTTCCCGACCCCATGGGTTAAAGGTCGCGCAGGCTTTACTTCCTTAGGTGATCTGGAGGTGATCCAGGAGGACTACGTGACTTCCCTCATTGAGAAACTTAATTCCATATGTGCTGATGTTTCTTTGTGTCTTCCTCTTCCCTCAGAAAAGCCTACTCACCCCTTTGTTCCAGGACAGAGTGTGCTCATCAAAAGCCTGAAACCAACGAAGGTGGGAGAACCAAGATATCTTGGACCAGCCACTGTGATCGCAGTAACCCGGACGGGAGTGCTGACAGATTATCAACCGCAGTGGATACACGCCTCACGCCTGAAGAATTACTCTACAGGAGAGCAGGCAAGCTCCAATATCACATAGAATCTCGAACGGGGATTCACCTTACTGTTTAACAGGGAGGAAAAGGCACTGGTTAAGCGGAGGAAGGAACTACCTCTTATAGTGAGGTGGGGGTTGTCCAAAGCAAGAAGATAGTTGGCCCATTGAGTCAAAACAGTGCTAACTCCTTAAACCACTCTGTTACCATTAAGGGCTAAATTCTATTGATGGACATACCACCGTTGATTTCAACGAGGAACTTGGATTCTACACACTGTTGTGCCTATTGTTATATTCATAGTGATTCTTCTGCTAATAGCACCCTGTATTATGCAATATATTAGTACTTCTATAATGCGTTCTGTTACAGCGCTCACTACAGGACATACCTACCAAGCAATGCTGCATGTATCCAATCCAGTACAGGATTGGAAACTGAAATGTGTTACAGTCGCTGTCTTCAGTTCAGATCACTGTGGTTCAGTTTGTCTTTGTCTCTCAGAAGCTAATGATGTTTTCTCATCAGTCAGCAGTTGGTCGATGGTTAGTGGTTAAAGCTCAGTGTGTCTCTGTTCTCATCTCACAGCACAGACTGTCGTTCCAGAGTAAGTTTTCCTTGTGAAAAATAAGGACAATAATGAAATGTTTTAATCATTTTGAATCTGAGAATTCAAGAACCAGTCGTTGCCAGTCATGTTTAACATTTGTGACTGATGCCAGCGATAGTATATGTGTTACCTGTCTAATATCATTCATCCATTTAGTATTTTTATTTTTTCAATTTTTTATTTATTTTTTTTATTTTTTTACTATTTTTTTTTTCTGCAAAGAAAGTAAAATCAATTAAAAATGTCAGGGATTCATCTCATTTTAAAGATGTTATCAATAATTAATTGATCTTAATCTACAGTATAATAAAAATGTAAAAATTAGAATGAACTTATTTGCCTATATAGAATACAGTCTATTTATATTTTATTTTTAATTATTATTATTTTTTATTATTATTATTTTTTGCCAATTAGCTTCATTTGTTATATGTTAAGATGTATGATGTTTTTTTTTTTTCTATTATTTATTCATTTATTCTAGAAATTACAAGAAATGTTCAGTTTCAAAAATCCTTTTGAATGTAGATCCATATTGTTAGGATGATAAAATAAATAAATAAAAAACAAATAAGCATTGCTTTATGTTACAACTGTGCTATATAATTAAAACATATTGTATATATATATATATATATATATATATATATATATATATATATATATATATATATATATATATATATAAACATAAACCTATAATATAATGTGTGAGATCGGTCACATCAGCAGGGCCCTCATTAACAGGAGACACATGTGCTGAATATCTCTGAAATAAACTCATCCCAGAACAAAACTCCAGAGCAAGTTATGTTCAGAGAATGGGTTGCTATGGCTACATATCCTGAAAGTTATTTCTGTTTTTGGAGCCAAAAGTTGTATTATCTGTTTACTTATAAACTAACCCAGGCATGTCACTTAAATTGATTTCAGGAATACAGAGTTCATAACAAATGAATGAATTTCATCAAAATAAAATTGAGCATATTCAAACTCCAGACACTATGTCGGAGTAATTAAACTAAATTGTTTGGATAGAAGGTTGTTCACACACATCTTTTATCTTACAGATCATAATCAGATTTCTTTACCTGTGAGAATGATCAGTCCCAGCAGACACTTATAAGCCCTTTCTTGTTTTTGTCAGTCTTTCTCTCATTCTGTATTTATAGCTCATCAGCTCACCCTGTGGCTGTTAACTTCCTCAAATCTCACGAACTGACCATTGAGCTGCATTTCTCTCACACTACACTGAAACTCAACACTGCTATTTTCAGAAGTCCCTCTCTCCACCAGTCACTAATGGCTGAGGTCAAAACTGCTGACTGTTGTCAAAACACATCACGGAGTGTGAAAACTCAGTTTCCTTTTTCTTTGGTGGGTTTCTTTTCATATCGCTACAGTTGCTACAAAAAAAAAAGACTGTTAGTTTCATTAGTAAATTTGTTGTTAAATTTAAGTTGTTAAACAAAGCTAGAGTTGAAACTAAACTCTACAGTAAAGTGTCTGTAGGATCAGGAATGATGAACCTGATGTTAAGTGTGATTCTGTGCATGTACCCTTTAATTTTCCTCTTCTTTTTTTTTTTTTTTTTTTTTTTACACATTTGAGTATTTGTTTTCCTAACAGTGCACTTTTGGAATATATCCTTTAAAATAAATGATCAATTTCAACTCATGGAGTCTTTATTAATGAGCTGATGTCATTTATCAAATGTGATTAGTAAGAGTGGTAGCATACATCTTTGGATGCGTGTCCTTCAGTCATTTTGCAATGATTGGAGTCTTTAGCCAGGAGGTTTAACCATATTTAACCATAACACTCTTCTGTTGGCGGATCAGCAGTGGTAGCCAGAAACTACTCACTCTCTCCTGGCAGCTCAACTCCTCAATCCTGCTCTAAATCCAACAAGATCTCTCTGCTGCCTCCCCCAGTCTTCACACTGCCTTTTTTCTCTCAGTCCCCTCAGACTAAAGTATGTCATCAGCTTCCAGACTGACTGGGCTGGGAAGCCCCTGCATCCCACCTCAACTGGGTACAACCATGTCTGACAGTTCTACCTCAAATGCTCCAAAAGCAGAGCTGTTAAAATCATCAAGGACTCCATCCACCCCAGTAACCATCTTTTCACTTTGCTGCCATCTGGTAAGCGCTTCCTCGGGAAGAAACTGCCATCAGGCTAATAAACTCAAAACCAGCCTATTAACATCTTCATGTCTCCACTTAATATTCACTTGATCAGTGAGATATTCATCATTATCTACCTCAAATTGACATACTGACAGTGTCAACCTGTTTGCACATTTGCTTCTTGTACATTATTTATATTTAAAACTACAGTATACATTCATGTACATTACTTTCTATACTACTGTATATTTAATTTTACAATATACATCTTTTTATATTTTATTCTTATTTTTATAGTTTACTTTTATTTCATTCTTTCTTTCATAGCTATATTTATGTATATTTTCATCTGTGTTGTATTCTTTAATAATTGCACTGTCCATGGAGTGGACCCGACTCATAATTCACTAATGCTTATATATGCCATATATCCACGGTTGTCAATCTGGGGTATGTGTACCCCCAGGGGTATGAGGACTGATTTCAGGGGGTATGAAAAAAGAATATGTAAGTCATATGCCTTTTCAAACATTTTCTTTGTCCCACGGTGGTAACTTCTTAGGCCATCCTTAAAAATATTTTGGTTTGCCTTAACAAAAAGGATTGATAGGTCGGACTATATATATTTTTTCAAGATTAAAAATGTAAAAAAAAAAAGTACAATTTTGATCATGGTGATTATGTAGGTATTAATTTAAACAAATTTGCAGGACTTCACTGACAGAATCTCGTGCCAAGTTAAAGAGGTGTCGAGAAAAAAAAGAGATTTTGATAAAATAAAATAAAAATATATTTAGATATTAAATAACAATTAAAAAACCTGTATAAACTGAACACCAAGAATAATATTAACTATTGAGTGGTGGCGACATGCTCATGTGTAAGGGTGGCGCTGCCAATAATGCACCTAAAAGCTGCCACAAAGAGCTGGGAAAAGTAATGATAGATTATTAATATGTCAAATATATCAAGGAGACATTGAAATTGTTTATTAATAGACAAGTGTTTTCTGTGTCAAAGAGGAAGTTGACTATGCTGACTCGTGATCTTCGCAGCAGTGAACACGCCAGAGAGAAATACGGATTAGCCTACATACGCAGAGAGATTTTGAGATTTTGAGCCTACATACGCAATTAGTTTTTAATTGTTTTGTTACACGTTTAAGTACACATTTCATGCTTTCTATATGTATATCTCTCAGGTCTGTGAGGCAAGTAGCTTATACGCTGAGTTCGGTTCATTTAGGAGACAATCTCCAGTTCACGCGCCAGCGACTCTGTGTCCTGATTTATTGCCTGCTATATTTTCTTCTTATTTATTAAATCCAGGAAATTGGTAGATGAAACATTGATTAAAATTAAGACAAAATTAATACAAAACGAAATTCACTTTAAAGAAAGATTTTCTACAAAAACAAACTCAGTGAAGTGATCAAAATCATGTCTGCCCACTCCATTTGTCTCTCGATATTTTCGGGATCATCTTATTCATGCTTTTCACTTTTCATATAATCAACATAAAATAAAATAAATATATATTATTTTATTTAAACATGAATATGGAACTAAATCGTTTTTTAATGACTGGGCTACCACGCATAGTAGGCTAAAGTAGCCTATAGGCTTCAGAGAAATTTAATGTCGGAGCGTCTTCCCAGCAAACACAGAACGTTCCCCTAACATTCCCGTATGGTTCCCATTTGGTTATTTTTATGGGGAACCAAACAAGAACGTTCCCAGAACGTTCCCGGTAGGTTATTTTTAGGTTATATTTTTATAACTTTAAGGCAACGTTCAGTGTAGTATAGCCTACTGATTTTTTTTAACGTCTGGGCTGCTTTATTAAAGGGGGGGGGGGGGGGTGAAATGCTCGTTTTCACTCAATATCCTGTTAATCTTGCGTACCTATAGAGTAGTACTGCATCCTCCATAACTCCAAAAAGTCTTTAGTTTTATTATATTTATAAGAGAAAAATAGTCTGTACCAATTTTTCCCGGAAAAACACGAGCACCTGGAAGCGTGACGTGTGGGCGGAGCTAAAGAATCACGAGCGCCAGTAGGCTTTTGCGTTGAGAGCTTTTGGAAGCTGTGACATTGTAGTTTGGGAAAATTACTAAGCTCCACTTTATGTCATCTTTTTTTTTTTTTTTTAAGCTGTACATGTGGAAAGTGCAGTTTGATGACAACATCGCATGTTGTTTACTTGATGTGCTTACGCGCCGATTGCTAAGTTAACAACACAGAGATATTTGAAGCAGTTTTACTCACCGCCTGCGGTTCCAACACACGATTGTGACCCTTTTTCGTTGGGACTGCATTACCCTTAAGAAATAAACGATATGCAAATCCGGCGTCAAACTGGGCCTTGTTTGTAAAACAAGCATCTTCGAAATGCAGGGAACAAACAAAAACACTTGCACAACTCAGCTGATGCTCTGTAAAAATAAACTCCATCCACTGGTCCCTTAATGCTGTTTTTTTTTTTGGTCATCTGTGCAGGGTTGTCTTGCCCTGGCAACCAAAAACACACTTCTTTTGTGACAATTTGCTCTATACGGGAGCGCGCGCTCTTCCGGCAGAAGTGCCCTTAGCACCCATATAAGGAAATTCCGCTCCATCTAACTTCACACAGAGCCATACTCGAAAAAAACTTTCCGAAACTTGTGACGAACCGGAAGAGGTATTTTTGGAACAAAAATACTCCTTCAAACGTACAACTTAATTTTTTTAACTTTTTCCATGTTTAGCATGGGAATCCAACTCTTGCTATTTCAGTATTAAGGGAGTATGGATGTATAAACAGATGTTTCAATATATTAAAAGCATTTTCTGATGAACGCATTTTTCTCCCTGAGTGTCGCGATTTCGTTTTCATTTCGCATATAGGCCTAGCCTACAGCCCTTATAATCATAGATGATGCCACAGGTTTTTTTTTTTTTTCTTCTTCTTTTTTCTTTTAAAGAGCCTAGCCTACGTTTGTATGTAGGAGTATGGGTAATTTATATTGACAATACTATACAGAATTCCTAAAAGAATTTGCAGATTTCCTCTCAGACCTTCTGGTTACAGTTAATAAAGTGCTAATCATGGGGGATTTTAATATTCACTTTAATAATACAAATGATGCATTAGGACTTGTGTTTACTGACCTACAGTATTGTTCAAAATAATAGCAGTACAATGTGACTAACCAGAATAATCAAGGTTTTTAGTAAATTTTTTATTGCTACGTGGCAAACAAGTTACCAGTAGGTTCAGTAGATTGTCAGAAAACAAACAAGACCCAGCATTCATGATATGCACGCTCTTAAGGCTGTGCAATTGGGCAATTAGTTGAAAGGGGTGTGTTCAAAAAAATAGAACAAAAAAATTTTCTGGGATTTAGCAATCCTGTGAATCACTAAACTAATATTTAGTTGTATGACCACAGTTTTTTAAAACTGCTTGACATCTGTGTGGCATGGAGTCAACCAACTTGTGGCACCTCTCAGCTGTTATTCCACTCCATGATTCTTTAACAACATTCCACAATTCATTCACATTTCTTGGTTTTGCTTCAGAAACAGCATTTTTGATATCACCCCACAAGTTCTCAATTGGATTAAGGTCTGGAGATTGGGCTGGCCACTCCATAACATTAATTTTGTTGGTTTGGAACCAAGACTTTGCCCGTTTACTAGTGTGTTTTGGGTCATTGTCTTGTTGAAACAACCATTTCAAGGGCATGTCCTCTTCAGCATAGGGCAACATGACCTCTTCAAGTATTTTAACATATGCAAACTGATCCATGATCCCTGGTATGCGATAAATAGGCCCAACACCATAGTAGGAGAAACATGCCCATATCATGATGCTTGCACCTCCATGCTTCACTGTCTTCACTGTGTACTGTGGCTTGAATTCAGAGTTTGGGGGTCGTCTCACAAACTGCCTGTGGCCCTTGGACCCAAAAAGAACAATTTTACTCTCATCAGTCCACAAAATGTTCCTCCATTTCTCTTTAGGCCAGTTGATGTGTTCTTTGGCAAATTGTAACCTCTTCTGCACATGCCTTTTTTTTAACAGAGGGACTTTGCGGGGGATTCTTGAAAATAGATTAGCTTCACACAGACGTCTTCTAACTGTCACAGTACTTACAGGTAACTCCAGACTGTCTTTGATCATCCTGGAGGTGATCATTGGCTGAGCCTTTGCCATTCTGGTTATTCTTCTATCCATTTTGATGGATTTTTCTTCCACGTCTCTGGTTTTGCTCTCCATTTTAAGGCATTGGAGATCATTTTAGCTGAACAGCCTATCATTTTTTGCACCTCTTTATAGGTTTTCCCCTCTCTAATCAACTTTTTAATCAAAGTACGCTGTTCTTCTGAACAATGTCTTGAACGACCCATTTTCCTCAGCTTTCAAATGCATGTTCAACAAGTGTTGGCTTCATCCTTAAATAGGGGCCACCTGATTCACACCTGTTTCTTCACAAAATTGATGACCTCAGTGATTGAATGCCACACTGCTATTTTTTTGAACACACCCCTTTCAACTAATTCAACTAATTGCCCAATTGCACAGCCTTAAGAGCGTGCATATCATGAATGCTGGGTCTCATTTGTTTTCTGAGAATCTACTGAACCTACTGGTAACTTGTTTGCCACGTAGCAATAAAAAAATATACGACTGGTTAGTCACATTGTACTGCTATTATTTGAACAATACTGTAATAAACTCTTTTGGAGTCAAGCAAAATGTTACCCGGGCCCACTCTAGATTTAATTATATCGCATGGAATCAGTCTTACTGCTATAGATATTGTACCTCAAAGTGATGATATTACAGACCATTTCCTTGTATCGTGCATGCTGGGTATAACTGATATTAACTATATGTCTCAGCGATACCGTCTGGGCAGAACTAGTGTTCCAGCCACCAAAGAAAGATTCGCAAATAACCTGCCTGATCTATCTCAACTGCTATTTGTACCCCAAAATACACATGAATTAGACGAAATGACTTACAACATGGGCACTATTTTCTCTAATACATTAGAAGCTGTTGCCCCCATTAAATTGAAAAAAGTAATACTCACTCTTTCAAGAAAGTAACTGGTAGTCTTGAACGTAAATGGAGAAAAACTAACTTGGAAGTTTTTAGAATTGCATGGAAATACATTATGTCCAGCTATAGACAGGCTCTAAAAACTGCGAGGGCAGCGCATATACACAAACTCATAGAAATAACCAAAACAATCCAAGGTTTTTATTTAGCACAGTGGCTAAGTTAACAATTACCAGATGCAACCTGATTCAAATATTCCACCAACATTTAGTAGTAATGACTTTATGAATTTATTCACTGATAAAATAGATAACATTAGAAATACAATAGCGAATGTAGATTCTACTGCATGTAACACTTCAGTTTCATCCATTGCACCCAAAGATAATCTGCAGTGCTTTACAAATATAGGACAGGAAGAGCTAAATAAACGTATCACTGTATCTAAACCAACAACATGTTTATTAGATCCTTT
This sequence comes from Carassius auratus, assembly GCF_003368295.1. Classification (NCBI taxonomy): domain Eukaryota; kingdom Metazoa; phylum Chordata; class Actinopteri; order Cypriniformes; family Cyprinidae; genus Carassius; species Carassius auratus. Next base: position 507,598 of record NW_020525757.1, read on the forward strand.
ACCCACTAAATTACTGAAAGAGCTGTTACCTGTAGCCAAAGAACCGCTTCTCAATATCATTAACTCGTCGTTATCTTTAGGTCACGTCCCAAAACCATTCAAGCTGGCTGTTATTAAGCCTCTTATTAAGAAACCACAACTAGATCCTAGTGAACTGGCAAATTATAGGCCTATTTCAAATCTTCCATTTATGTCTAAAATTTAAGGAAAAATTGTGTCTGCTCAATTGAGCACCTTCCTGCACAAAAATGATCTGTATGAAGAATTTCAGTCTGGTTTTAGGCCCCACCAAAGCACAGAAACTGCACTTGTTAAAATTACAAATGACCTGCTTCTTGCGTCAGATCAAGGCTTCATCTCATTTCTAGTTTTACTTGATCTTAGTGCTGCGTTCGACACCATAGAATCATGACATACTCATAGATCGATTACAAAACTATACAGGTATTCAAGGGCAGGCTCTAAGATGGTTTAGATCCTACCTGTCCGATCGCTACCATTTTGTTTATTTAAATGGGAAATCATCTCATTTATCATCAGTAAAATATGGAGTCCCACAAGGATCCGTCCTAGGTCCCCTTCTATTTTCAATATACATTTTGCCCCTTGGTAATATTATTAGAAAATACAGAATTAGCTTCCACTGTTACGCTGATGATACTCAGCTATATATCTCAACGAGACCAGATGAAACTCAATTATCTAAGCTAACAGAGTGTGTTAAAAATTTTAAAGATTGGATGACAAATACTTTTCTCCAATTAAATTCGGATAAGACAGAGATATTAATTATTGGACCAAAAAACACTACATAGAATCTTGTAGATTATAATCTGCAACTAGACGGGATGTACTGTTACTTC